>NC_135436.1:17798823-17896323 GCF_051991255.1 Vanacampus margaritifer
TTTAAAAGTGTCTCTGGAGAGGCGTGAAATGTGGGACTTCTTATTGATTTCACCGCTTTAAAAGCAGTTGAGCCATGAGAGGAAGAACAGGGTGAGGGTGGGGGTGGGGGTGTCGGGGGGAGATGCATAAAAGAAAGACTTACAGACCTTGACACAAGTGAGGCAGATTTGGAAAGTCAAAACTCATCTTCAAGCCATATAATGCAAGGTTTGAGACGGCGAGAGGACATTTTTTTTATGTGATTTATTCTTAGTTCCCGTAATGTTGAGCCAATTGCAATGTTAAAGATGACCATTTATACGCAGTATATTTACAGGACCGTACCAGGCCATCGAGTGTACTTTACAGGGGAACCTCTTTCCAGAGATGTTGGTCTTTTTTGTGCGTGTGTTTGTGTATTTGGAAACTATTCTACCCGTAGAAAAAATAAATAAATATATTGCTACCTTGACTTATCAACGGAATTTGTTTTATGGCCACAGTTGTAACTCAAATCACTCTTTTTTTTTTCAAATCTTCTTTCCCAAATGAAGGGAAAAGACAAAATATTGCCAATTATTTAAAAAATAAAAACAGCTCTCTACTTGTACTGTGTAAAAACATACAATGACATAATGCACCTTCTGGTGTTTATACATTAGCCACCAGGGGGCAATATAACACATAAAGACATGTTGATGAACACGAAGAATACAACGCTGCAGTAATATTAGTCATTTAGAATGATAGCCTGTGACTATTATAGTAATAGCAATTATCTGTCTGTATGTGTTGTGTTGTACTAATAAAGTTTGATTTCATTTGCACAATTGCGTTTTGGACTGGACTGGTTTGAACACCAACATTTTGACACATACACACGTCAGTGTAGTTTCATAGCTAAAGCAACTGATGGTTTATTCTAAAAAATACAATATAAAAATAAATAACATCCAATAGGATGCAAGAGTTGACCTCCAAGAAAATAGTAGAATTTCTGGGTATTCCCACACGTTAAAAAAAGGCATTGCATGCACAGATGCGTTTGTATATGTAATGCAGGCAGCCAATTTTTGTGTTTCAAGTTGAAAGTCAACATGAGCAAACACCGACGCCCTCCAAAATCCTTGAAGTGCCAGTGTGTGTGTGTGTGAGAGAGACCTGCATCGATCAATACGCACATACACACGAAGAAGCGTATTGATTACTACTGGGGGCTCGGTTGCTCACATTGTGTCAACCTTTACTTTGCTTTCGGGTGGATGCACATGTGTAACCTATGCACTAAATGTGGTGTGTTCAAAGACTCAAAAGCGACTGATGCGGATGGATCTTAGAGTCCCTCCGAAGTTGTGAAGATGTGATGAATTCAGCACAGCAACAACTGAGTACAGTAAAGCTAATTAAAAAAGGATGCAGGAATTGGGTCATCATCACTGAGAGCCCACTGCAATCTATTTATAAAAAGAATAACTTTGATCTCTAAAGGTGAGCTAAGTTGAATCAATCCTGGGCCTTTTCAAAAGCGTGGAGGAGGAGCACTTACTCAAGTCGATTTTTGCTGAGACTGTAAAGGCAAAAAATACTGACAAGAAAAACTTCTCGTCTCCCATCTCCTGCATGAATTAACAGGGATCATACTATTATCATATGCTGCGGTATCAGTGGCGTTTAAGTACAAACGCTCCCTGTACTTATATAGATTTTTAAGATATCTGTACTGAAGTGTTTAGTTTTCTTTTTTTCTGCATTCCCTCCCTACATTTGAAAACTACGACGGCCAGGAAAAAAACACAAAAAAAAATAAAAATAAAAATGAAAACTACGACGGCGTATTAGGGCCATGTATTTATTTTTTATTTTTTTAGAGGGCGGGGGCAATATTCTGAGAAAAAAAAAAACGCAAATTTGCCACTTTTTTGTTAAAATTGCAATGTGACAACTTACCCGAGATACAACTAGCCCCGGTCTCCCCTAATCTTAAAAAAAACATATTTGCGCCACCCGGAAGATGCCGGAACCAATATTTTGTGTTTCCGCGTGGACATTCATTACTGACGAACGGCAAAGCAGAGCTAATGGAGACTTAAACACGGAAATGTGACGCGATGGATGCCCATTGCTGGAGGTAACAGCAACACAAGTTTACATAACTTTAAAATGGTGTGATTACTGTGGGAAATTAACAAAAAAGAAGGCATTTCAACAAACACATTTTGTTAGCATGAAAATGTTGAGCCAATGCAAGCCAGGTCTTAAAAAAATATATTTTTGTGCAAGTTTTTCCATTGTGTCAAGTTATCTTTTCACTTTCATACTAGATTACATTAAAGTCTCTACTTTTATTTTTTGAATCGGCATCTCTTTTACGTTTTACACATTTTTATAAAAGTATCTTTATTTCAACTTTAAAGAACACAGATTACAGTAAACCCTTACAGTATTGTCTCTGTTAGTGTCATGAGTTTTAAACACAACATCTGGACAGTGCTTGAGATCACCAAAGTCAAAGAAAACAACTAAAGTCTTTTGTGTACATAAAGTAGAATAATCAAAGCATTGGCTTTGCAAGTTTTGCATTGTTTTCTTTGGCTTTTGGTGTCTTGTTTGTTGCAGTAATTCTTCCAAATCTAAAACGGGAGTGTTAAGAGAAGACTGGTCTGACCCTTCACCCCTTCACTCAAATGCAGTATAATTTTCCAGTGTCTTCTGTGTCAGTGACCAATCACAGTATTATCTTTTTGTACTTGCAATACAATTAATAATCATTTGTTGTAACAATCAATGACTAACAGGAGGAATCTTTTTTTTTAAAATGATGGTGGCAATACTGAACCATTTTTTTGTGTTTTCATGATTTCCTAAAGGGATTAAAAAAAAAACTTTACACTATTAGTAATATGAGCCACAATTGTAATTGCGTGTAGACGGGGGCATTTGTATGTGACATTAAATTTTTGCGGTAAGTAGTTCAGTTAATAAAATAATTATTTGGCAAAGCCCATTTCTGTCAGTATTTCTATGTGTTTTATTTTAAGAAGCCAATGCACCATTGGTTTAAATGCAAGCTGTCAGGTGTTTAGCAGTATGTAAGAGGCCTTCACACCGTTAACCATGATGGAATGTTAAATGCATAGTTACAGTTTATTACGTTATATTTGGAATGTGAGATAAAATTTTGTATTTTTATGCAATTCTATGAGCTTGATTACTATCGTTGAAGTAAGATGCAAAGAATATCTCGCACATCCTCAGCCGATACAAGCGTTTGGATTTAAATAGCGCGTCTTGCGGCAGCGATGATGCAGCAAAGTGATAGAGGTTCAATTCCACTGCAACCACTGGATCAATATTCACTTTTGCAAAGTAATCTTCTCCATCCCGGTGATTCCCAGTACTTTCGTAATGAGGCAAACAGCCTTGCTGTGTAACGGCGGGTCATGCGCTGTGATTGTCTCCTCTCACTTGAATGCTTCCTGTTAAAATAAATATGAATACATTTATATGTGCTACTGTCCTTGAGCCTGCAAGAGGTGATATGGGGTCGATTTTGGAATGAAAAACACATTGTTAATACTTTTCTCCTCACTTCCCACAAGCATCTCTTTATTAAAAAACAGGGCCAGGCATTCGGATGAAGTGGTCTTTCCAGACGTTGAATGAACTGTCAAGGTCAGACAAGAAGAGTCTCATGTATACTGGATACTAAATAGTATACTTTTCCTTTTATTTTCTTCATTCAGTGAACATTAACCCTATAAAGCCTGAACCATGACATATATAAGAGAAAATTCAGATTCTTTGCAAATAGAGTAGTCATTGGTCCTTTCGAACAATTTTTTATTTATTTATTTAATAACTATTGATTTGTGTCATATTTGATACATCCGGTGCTTTAAATTTGTCATTCAAAACTGTCAAAAATATAATAATAAACAAACATATCAAACATATTTCCAAAAATCAGAAAGATCATTTCCCACTATTAATAAGTCCAGGTGTCTCTCCTTTCTCAATTTTTCTTTGGTCCTTCCTCGGGTTTCCCGACGGCCTCACGACTCTGGCTGGAAGTGTTCGGTTTAGGTGAACGGTATGGGATTTTTTAATAGGATTTAGGTGAACTAATGAATACACACTCACACGCACGCACACACACACACACACACGCACATGCACATACACGTTCTCACCCACATACAAAATAAATAAAAAAAATTAAAATCAATTTTTAAAAATTAAAATACATTTTAAAAAGTTTAAAAAAATAAACTAAAATAAATAAAAAAGGAGAGAGCAATGATGATGACAATACTGAGCACTCCAGAAAAAAAAAAGTCTAGGTGTCTCTCCTTTCTCAATTGGGGCGATCTTGCAAGGTCGCTGGAAAAGCCATCAGCTGCGTGAGACTGCCCTCTAATGGATTATCCGTGCAATGCATGCGTGTCAGATCATATACGTAAGGGTTTTAATGGGGGGAAAATATTATACGCATGAAATAGAGGGCTCAAAATGTCTTGTATTTAATATAATACGGTTGGTGTTATGGGGTTAAAGTTTTCAAAAATCTAAGTTTCTGTTTGAAATAGGAAACCATTCTATGGTCGTTTTTTGCAATTCTGCCTTACAGCTCTGAGGTTCTGGGTTTGAATCTTCTAATGATGTTGTAAGCACACGCCAAATAGCACTGCCTTACAGATTGTTTTGCCCTCTTTGCATAAAATGATTATCTGTCTTATTGTACAAATGGAATAGCAGCACATTCCAAATCACTGCTGCAATCAGCAGTACGCTAAATTACAAACGATATTACCAGTCCATGTCTTAGTTTGCTTTGCTTCTGCTTTGTATTGACAGAGAGATTAACAGTAAACATGATTGGTGAAGTAATTTATTTTTTTTCGCTCCCCAAGGCTTGAGGAAATAGAGTAAATCTCTGTCTAATGGTGCATATTCTCATTAGAGGATTTAAAGCTGAGGGCCATCTCATCATTGTCTCGTGGTGTTTGCGTTATTTAACCCGACTGAGTCACAGCATTATAGCGTATAGCGCGATTTATGACGAAACCTTAAAACCCGGCAACGTACACTAACAAAGGTTACTTCAGAGCAAAATTGACTTTTGTATGCGGCAGCAGCAGAATACGGGCTGAAAGGTCCCACAGATGCAAAATTTATTTTGCTGAACAATGTGTCATTTGAAATAACTAACAGCGCTCACAGTAGCCTGCTGACGGATGGCCCGGCTCTCCCCCGACTTCAGGGGACAACATATTACCAGCGAGTGACAGATGGGCTCTTTTTCAAATGTGTGTACTGTGTGTCGCTGACATGTCGACAATGATGTGACACTCTGCTGTGGTCGGTTTGTAATCAGATCTGATGGCAAGCCCGCAGGTCCCGCAGTGTGTGTGTGTGTGTGTGTGTGTGTGTGGGTGCGTGTGTGTGTGTGTGTGTGCGCGCGTGATGACAGCTGTCCTTCAGCCTGTGTTACAGTCAATCATTGGATGTGTGCCTTTAAAAGCTCATCATGAATACATGAGCCATCATGTTCTATAAACTCTGCCGGACTTATCCTTCTTCCCACTCTATCCGCTCCCTTCATTCAATCATTGCCTGACGTTCCTCTTCCTGCAATCTTCCAGTTATTGCTTTGATTTTGAAAAATGTTGTTAGATATGAGCTCTTTATTGTTAATATCCCCGATTTTCAAAATGGAACTTTTAGCATTTTTCACTGATGAAGCATTTCAGACTTGGGAAATCGATTTGAACTAGTCGCTAGAGGGATGCCAATCTGCCCGCAAGCAAGATAGAACACCCCAAGATTGCTCAGGGATGTGCCCTGTCACTCTGACATGAGGCAAGCTGCACTAGTGCACAAGGATTATACGAGCTGGAACAAATTCTGGTTCAACTTCTCTGCTACTGTGACTCGTATTGAGACCCTCCTTTACCATATGTGAACATATTTATTTTAACTATATAAAAATACATGCTGGGATTGAATGCCTAGATTCTTAAAAGACATAAAAATATGTCACTGGGATTGTCTCGACACATTCGCAAATATAACACCATATAAGACCAATGGCAACGGACTAGTTTTAAACTGAAAGTGACTGTTTTGTAATCAAGAGCAGAGAGCTATTGGGAGTTGGGTTGTTTCTGACTCGGGTGCAGCTGCTACGAGCTAAATGATCGGTCAATGCCAAAAGCGACCATAAAGGCCTTGCAATTACTAGTAATCAGTCACCTTAAGTCAGCTGTGATAGGCTCCTTCTCCCCTATGACCATGAACGGAGTGGGGCAGTAAAGAAAATTGATGGATGATGCGAACCATAAGACATTCATTTAGCTGTTCACAAGAATTGGTTGTATTTTTTATTTCATTTATCTCATTAAATAATGTGTTAATTGATTTATAGTAAAGCAGAAGATTCCGATTAGTAGTCAAAAAAATAGTTTTAGATTTTTGTATGCATTTTTAAAATATTTTTTATGTATTAATGTTTTCTTTCGAACATGTTATTATAACAGATTTAACACAACATACTGCATACTACATTGCAACATCCGAAAAGAAAAAAAAACTGCCGGGATGAAGCAGGTCAGCTCAGTTCATGAGTTCATTGATTACAAATAAATAAATTATAATAAAATAATAGTTTTTAATGGCAGAATTTTTTTTTTATTATTAAGGCAAACAATTTTACATATTCGTTTTGACAGATTGTATTTATTTTGATCTGATAGATTTGTGTTTTTTGATGTATTAACTTTTTAATGTAAAATGTGATCCTGCATTTTATACATGTATGACAGGACATGTTTGCATGATATATGTATAAGTATTTTAACCATGTGACGCACTCTGTGAGCCCTTTCTATCAAAAGTGTGAAATAAATTTTATTTAAAACTTTTCTTCTTCTTTTTTTTTATCTCATCTACAAATAACCTGGCCCATCTGGGGGAGGGGGGGATTGCCCATCCCTGCTTTAGCTAATTAAAAACAAACTAAAATCTGCCACCATCTTCAAAGAGCATTCCCGCAGAACTTGCTTCAACCACCACAACACTTCTCACTTCTGCATACCCACCAATAACACACAATATATTCTCTTTTCCTCACCGTTTATTCCAAATGCAACACAATTTACTGCTTAAGTGAATCGCCATCTTTAACTGTTTTGTTCTACTTTTCAAACTGTCAGGGCGGGAATCAAGGTTGTGGAGAGTGTTTCAATAACCTGTTTAACCTCTTGTCGCCTACATTACGTTATACGTAAAGTAACAACATCTAAAGTGTGCCCATCGATGTTGCCCACATGCATTTTATTATTAGATGCTGGTAAGAGTTTGTTGTGTGTGACTTGTTATTTGACCTCATGAATGGGAATGCAGCTTACCTTGTCCTCCGGAGGTTTTGTTGTTGCCAGCAGCAGGCCCAGATCCTTGCCTCTGCGGAGAACAAGCAATCATTTGGTTAGCATTAGTGTTTGACCTCAACAAGTATACAATAGCTGTAATAAAGCACATTCAACCAACATGTTAGTTGGCGTATTTCCTTTAGCCGGAAAATAAAACCTACCTGAAGATTGAGATGCTTTACAGCCAAGTTATGTTATGCAATTCTGCAGAATTACATTGAAGTTTAACTAGATTGCTAGAAATTGAATTGTATTTAAATTATGCAAAAAATGGCAACTTTAATTTAGAGCCTAATTTTGCACAATGTCCATTTCTTGAAAAAATTCTCAACACCATGTTAGAAGACCATCTTTGTCTTCCGCGTGTTCGTTGTTGTTCGGGTAGAGAGAATGTTGATTTTCTGAATACAGACTGGAGATCGGTGAACAGGTCCTTCGAAGGATTTATTTTACAGAATATTCCGGACACAAGTAAGTTTACAGACAAATGGCTGCAGTCCTCTCGCAAGTGTGTAGTTACAGCGGACTCACAGCATTTTTATACTATCTTGAAAAGCAATATTCCAAAAAAACCAAACCACAGGAAACAGCCCCCAGCCATGAGTTCAATGCACATGACGACAGCCGGAAGTAGATAAGACTTTTACAGCATATCATCCAATACACATTGACTTCAACCACAGACACTGGCCCATTGATGTGGAAACAGATGAGAAAAACAGTTATGACTAAACTAAAACAGTTATAACTAAATCTGGGCAAAAGACCCTCAACAACCAATAGGTTATGCTATTTGTTTTGCAGGCCAAGCACTCCATAGTACAGTATATACCTGATTGCATCACATTCCGCCCTGTTTGCTTCTCCTTCGCATCTGCTACTTGTTAAATAATTCAGCATCAGTTATCCATCTCTCACAAGTGATGTCCCTGAGCATGTGTTTACAAATGCTGTGATCGTCCATCTGTCTTCCCGAACACAACTCATAAACAAATTTACCCTGCAAGCCACACATTTTTCAACAAAATTACAATCGTCATGTAAAATTCACTACAACTCAACCAACAATACAGCTGACGGTGTTAGCTGCCAACGAATGAATGATCGGTCAAGTCGAAGAAAGCTTTCACGCAATCAAATTAAAGTTTCTCTCTACTTATCACCAACGTGGCCAATTTTATAGCAGTCTGGCCGGCTTGGTTGTCAGTCCGGGTGGGATCAGCAATGAGAGCAGGATTAATACTGTCCCCACTCTTAAAACTTGCTCATAATTGGCACTGGGAAATTGATGACTAAAAACATTTCAATTAGAGAGAAAAGAAAATAGCAAAGGAGGCAAAGAGCGGCAGGAAGAACAAACAGTGGATATTTCAATTCTTTAGTCAAACACATCTGTAGGCAATGATGTTTGTGACAATTTTTTTTTTCCAGATCTTCAAATGCCTTTCAGACAGAAAGAAATATTCCAAAGTGTAGAAGTATCAGTTTAAGATATCTTTGCCACATAAGAAGTACACACATGGACATGAACCATCATTGAGGAAGGGAGTTTCCAATTACCCACTTCACAGTCATGATCTGTGATCGCATCCACCCATGCAGGCCTGTTTGCATCCTTCCATCCATCCATTCCCTTATAAATGAACTTCTACTTACGCAATATCAAAGACTGCGCCTCTCGCTGGACGAATTTAAAGGGAATGAGAGGAGCCGCTTCCGTTGGTTGTGAAGCTAGTTGACTGTGTTCACACCCACAACGGCGCTAACCAGCCATTTCAAACTGCTGAACCTTCACAGTTAATAAAGGTTTTATGAAAGCGGACAGTTTGACTTCCATCTTACTGTTATTTGAAAAATGTGGTAAACTGCATGCAAAGTCGGTAACATTAAGTCTACAGTAGTTATGAGTTTTTATTTATTTATTTTTTATTTTTTTTCTTAAGAGCTCAGTATTGTTCATTCGGTAATTTTACCGATTTGACATTGCTCTTTTTTTTCTTCTTCTTTTTATTATTTTTTTATTTTGTGCGTGTGTGTGCATGTGTGCGTGCGTGTGAGTGTGTACTCATTAGTTCACCTAAAACCTATTAAAAATCCCATACCGTTCCCCTAAACCGAATACTTCAGAATCCAGCTAGAGTCGTGAGGTTGTCAGGAGACCCGAGGAAGGATTAAAGAAAAGAAAGGAAAGTGAAATCCAGCACCGACCAGACATTACCTACTACCCACCGGGTTACCAACCAGAGTCTTTCACCAACCCCAGAAACATCTAAATTCCAACAAATTAGGAAGACCTCAAGAGACCAAAGGAGAGACTGAGGAAAGGAAGGAAGTAGTTATGAGTTTGATGTCTAAGATATGTATTATGATCTGCTGAATACACTTCTTCTAAATAAAAACATAGAATTGTTTATTTGACTAATATTGCCGATGTTCCGAACTAGGAACACACTGGGGGGATGTGTAAGGTAACCAAATAAAGACGGGGAATGATTCAATTTGAGCTCAATGTATGTGCTTTCACCCTTGGCTGTCACTGCAACCACGTCGTTGTGATCCCCCATTCGCTCTAACGTTTCCTATTTGTTCATGTCAAGGCTTTAATAGCAGAGGAAACGAGAAGGCGTCATAGTATTTGTCCTCTTTTCTCAGCTTGTCTCCCGACATTATTAATTCAACACTTTCAATGCATTTAAAACAGCTTGTGCTGCACTTTGATGCTCGGGGGGAAAGGGCGGGGATGAGCTTGGAAGCTTCCTCTTTTTTGTGAGGATTTGATTTTTGTCTTCCTTTTTTTTTTTACTTTTTACCTGTCAACCATCATTCTTACCAGCTTACTATTTATGAGAGTAAATGAAAGGTGACTTTAATGAATGTTTTTGTCAATCAGGTCATGATAACTGTATAACTGATATTATTAGTCTCCTTCCTGAGCCATCACTTTAGCTTTGTGTGATCCCATGAGCTAAGTTTTCAGGAGCTCAATCCCAATGGAAGGGTCCCCCTGGAAGGCCAGGAGGAACGGTAAAGCCTGAAGAGACAATGTGGGCTCGCCATCTGCGGAGGAGCCAAGGGGGGTGGGTGCATGGTGACCTGACAGGAGCCTGATTTTTTCTTTTCGATAGCTGGGCTCATCTCGACACACAGGTTGTGCTCTTTTACCAGACCTCTTGACTTTTTTGTTTTGTCATTGGACTCGCAGAATGCGTTCAGTGTTTTCACTTAGATTCACTTTAGATTAATTTCATTAATTATAATTCAAGGTAATTTGATCAAATTTCAGAAGTGCGTATCAAACCGGCAGCACTTCACATTAATCAATGCCCAAGTAGCTTACAGTTAGGGCTGGGTTTAAAATATCGATATATCAATATCAAATTCATATTGCTTTTCATAGCCCAATATTTAAAACCATGTGTCGATAATTTTAATACGGCTTTTTCCGGTAAATGAATGTGCCCTAGGCGAGCACGTACTTGTTCAAAATCTTGTGTGAGTGTTGTTCAAATGCGCCCTTCTGTTATTCAGAGTACCCCCGAAAGGAGCCCATTGCTTACAAAGAAAGGGAACAGCTCAAGCATGAGCTGCTGATTGCTATATAACTTTAAAAAATGGGCTGCGTTTTAATGGGTTAGTTAAATACACACATGCAAACACACACAGTTTAGACAGAAGCACTATAGAAAAGCTTTTCTTTTTGCAGTAGTTTTAAATGGCTTACCTTAACTAAAATTCTGCGTCACATTGGAGCCTAATGTAGGATCCTGACCGTTAACTGCGCATTTTGCTGCTCTAAATAGTAAATAAGTCATATTACACTATAACTTACACAAAACTACAGACTATTTCTTCTACTTCCATTTGATGGTTGTCAAATATTTTTGGTTCATTAGCGCCCCCTTCTTTAGCACAGATACCTATGGCTATGAAGAAGGCCACTGGTGGCAATGCATGACTTTTTCTTCTTTCTTATCGCACAATGAACAATTAATGGAGACGTGGATTCTAGAGTGAAGGCCAATATTTGCGCTGAACTGGAAAACACAAAAGTCACTGACAGTTTTGAGACAGTTTACTTGAGGGCTGTTTCAAAAACCAATTCCTTTGCGTATTGGTATTTATTGAAGCATGAGCGGATTGTAGCGGAGGTTAAAATGTTGCAACTAAGCTTAACTACAAGCCATAACTTGAGGTCATTTAGTTTACTGAACATACTCCGTGCATTGAGGTGTTGAGTGAGGACTTCTCGCGCTTATCGAGGCAGGAGGGAGGAAGAAGCGTTCTGCCTCACCAGCTCTGGGACTGAGCCAAGTGTAAATTGCTATAACAGCGCAAGATTACTGAGCCCACACAAACATACACATTGGCCAACAAATCAGCTCACCTGTCAGAAGAATACACACACACACACACACATAAGCCGTGAGAAGAACAAATAAGTACGTGGATGCGAAACCAATCAAGTGGAAGAAAAACCTGTAATTACACTGATGAGGGTGATGGAGAGCGGTGAAATTCAACTTGAACCTCTCGTTTGTCATGAATGGCATCGAGGGACACAAGGTGCTTTGAGGTAATATCCACACGCACACACATTCGTAGCATGAGACTGGCATGCAGTACAAGCCTGCATGAGAACTTGCGCCTCGGGGCTGTCAATTAAAGGAAATATGAAACCACACAAATAAAGGAAATAAATGTGCGCACACAAACAAAGGATGAGTCAAGCACATTTGAAAGAAAAGATGCACTCTGCATGTACTGAAAGCACGCAGCACATCAGAGAATATGTGCGTATATCTTACCTGACATTCAGCCATTCATCCGATGACAACAACATCCACCTCCATTTTTTTTTTTACTTTACTATTTGTCCCTTTCTTACTGGATGAAAGCTGCCATCCGCAAATCACCTTGTTTGTTTGTTTGTTTGTATGTTTGGTTAAGTGCACAGACTGTTCCGGTGCAATTCCGCTTCAATGAATGTCAAGTACTGTATATGAGCTCATGTCCACCTATCACGCATGAGTTTTGTATTGTAAACAAAAGGAGCAGATGAAGCTAACGACATTTATTTGACCGGAAATTTTAGGAATCAAAAGTACGGCAGCATATCTGCAGTTATCATCAAATCCAATTTAATGCTTTTTATGCCCCCCCCCCCCCCAATTTAACTTAAAACTAATTTAATGCCCACTCTGTACTACACACATATATATCCATACAGGCATATACTTAGATATTAAGGCTGTCAGTCAATTACATTTAATCGTAAATTAATCGCACGGTATATCTGCTCTTAATGTACAGTAAATTATATTTTTCAAGTTTTTCATACTCTTGTTAATTAACAAAACAGTGAGCAAATATACCAAATACAAATGTGGTTGTATTTTTTAGTTCTTTGATACAGTAATTTTATAGTCAGTAATTCATAAAGTTACAGTTTACATTTACAGTTAAAAGGAAAGCATTGAGTCATAGATTTGTGTTGAGATAATTTTCTGCCACTAGGTGGCATTAGTGTTTCATGTTTGATGTTGGTGACAAGAACACTACATGTTTCTTTTCAAATTCAGAGCAATTGGTTTTTGGAACATGAAGCCGCTTGTAGACTCCAGGCCATTTGGTTTATTGTAAATTACAACTAGTCACCAGTCCCCAGAGATACATCATTTTAGCACAATTATAACAGTTGTATTTAAATTGTTCATGCTTCTTGACATCATATTCAATTTACTGCATTAATGCAGTTGAGTACTCGTTTTGGTATCAGTCTGAAAAAAAGTGTCATCAAACAGCCCTAATTCTTTTTATATATGAAAAAAATGTGTAAAAACAATCTTATGTGTAATTATGTAATCATATATATAACCTATTAGATTAAGGCTGTGTGCTGTTGTATTTTAAATTCATTGTGCTGGTGTATAAAGGCAAAATAAATAAAAAATGTCACTAACTGCAAAATTGAAAAGAAGGACTACGGATGTAAAAAGAAAAAAGAAAAAAAGAAACTGTCCTTGGTTTCATAGCAACATAGTGAATGCATGCTGGTGTGCTTCCCAATGTCTTGTTTCCATGACAGTGACATATTGCATCATACACCATGATGTGTCACTCACCCGACTCAAAAAGAGGACGTCCAGAATATGACGGGCGCACGAAAAGCCGCCGTGTTACAACTTCCTTCACTCCCCTGCTGCCTCCATTTACTCAGCAGCAGATCACCACAGTGCGAGTGAGTCTGTATGCAGCCCTTCACTACAAGCATTTTGTGTGTAAAACCTTCAACACACATTTATCTGCGTGAGCTGCATTGGCGGTTACATAAAGCATACTGCCATAAAGGCCACAGGGCATCGTGAAACACTGCTAAATCAGTGCTGGATCAATAAGTCCACACTGCATTTTTTATTTTTATTTTTTTTTACATCCTCTTCTATTTGTTAAACTCAAGAACAGGAAGTAGTGTAGGTGAGTTCTTATTGTAGTACTGCAATGAGGTGCAACACTGAATTTCCTCTTACATCTTTATCCTCAACAAGAGGTTTTCAATGTTACGGGAAAATGGACTGAATTAAACCATGATGTAATGTTAGCTACTCACAGTCAAAAAGGAGACTTTTCATCTACGAATGACTTTAGTAGTCAAAAATGTGTGCGGTCATTCCTAAAAGGTTCAGGCTGAGGAGAATTGTGGGTAAAATTTTGGGGAAATGAGCATACTGTAACAATACGTAGTGTGTAGCTATAGTGTCTAAGGGATGTGTAACAGTGTTGATATTTGACTTTAATTTAATCTCACTTGAAGCATAAATCATAAAGTGGACATTTGTGGTGATAGTAATAATTCTGCCACACAGAAGTCTTCATCTAATGATGACATCGAGGATCAATCGTCTGATTTTCCCAAAACATTTCTACTTCCTTCCATTTCGCTCCTTTGTCAATCTCCTCGCTCCTTGATGGAATTCTCTGCTAGCATGTAAATAGAGGAGCGGGGACCTAGGAAAGTGAAATTAGAGAGATGACATGAGCCCCATAATTGGAACTTTCGTCTTCAAGAGCTGCTTTCTGGCAGTCTGAATGTGGCCTCTTACAGGTCAGTCTTGGTACATTGACATACATGTATCGTTATGAATGTAATATGCTGTGTAGGTCATCTCAAGTCCACTATACACACCGTTCGAGCAGCAAGATCACGCCTCTCACATTTAAAAAAGCAGTTCAGATGTGGGAATTTGCTAGGGAGACCGGGGCTAGTTGTATCACTTTTTATATTTTTACATATTTCTTACACATCATTCATACATTATATAGAAACAAAATGTATACCAGATGAAAGACCAGTCTTAGGTATATTTTTTGTATTCATGTTATTTTTATATTTTGTGTCAGTGCCGAGTTATAAGCCATTAAATAGAGGAAGTGAACATGTGGCATGTTGCCCCACCAATGGATAAGTTGTCACACTATATGGGGTAAGATGTCACATTGGATTTTGCAACTAATAAAACAAGGATTACATTTTCATGGTTTTCTTTGTTTGTTTGTTTGTTTGTTTTTACAGCCAGAGACATTGTTTATCATTGATATTGAAAATTTACCATAGTCATTGAGCAAACTTTAACATAAAATATTAAAATAAATAAATTAAAGTCCTTAGGAACTGCTGGCAGATAGGTCTTAGCTCTCAGCCTCAATAGCCTGTTTTGCTTCCCTTAAACTGGAAATTTGAGATTAAATTGAATTTAAAAAATAAATAAAAAATTTAAGCATTTTGGTTAATGGATGGATGGTTCATCATGAAACTTAAACCAGTCCTGAGATGTGGGCATACTGTAGTTCCAGCAACTGGAAAATCCATTTTTAAACAACAAAACAAAACCTGGCAAACTAATTTCCTCACTCTTCAGACTCATCATCTGAAGAACAATTCTGGAATATGTAAACAGAGTTGCCAGAGGTGCATTTTTCATTGGCCCATTCTTTGCATATGTGACAAACCCCCAAATGACTGAGACAAGTTGCCCCAAACTACCATTGTGACTAATACTTGCTCTAGTTTAAAGTTAGCTTAAAACAGAGCAGTGACTGAGGCATGACAAGATGCCTGAATCTCTCCTCTAACAAGTCCACATGATTTTACTGCTAGAATTGGTCTATGTATGACGCCTGTTTCAAAGTATATTAAGTTGACATTTTTTACTTTGAGTTGTGCAAAACAGATAACTGGCACTCATCTCAGCTCACAAAGTGCTATTCTCTTCTCAGACAGTACATAACTCCTGACCATTTATACGAAGAAAACTGGTATTCCACTTTTTCGTTCCGCCCTCTGGTGGAGAAAAAAATTGCGATGTGACAACTTACCCGTGATAAAACTAGCCCCGGTCTCCCTATGTGTGCACCCCGCTCATCAAAGTAAGTCAACCACTGTCGTGCAACCATGAAGATTGGTCAAAGTGCCTGAACTGAGTCATACAAACTGTGCTCGTTCAATAAAATAAATATTATTTTTCTTTAAATACAGCCGCAACTAAGTGGAAAACATTTTTTAATTCACAACAATTCCCACTGAGAAAAGAGAAGAGGAGGAGAGAAGCAGCGAAAACACATTACATCGCCTCGTCAAATTATTTTTTCAAACTCCCCGTCTGTTACACAACTTAATGAGCCTTGAAATTGACGAGATTACATTTTATGGTGTTTCTTTCATTAGTGCAAGCTTTGCTAGAGTCTGGGGATTACTTTGCCCCATTTGGGATTGCGGCGATGTTGGGACCTAACAAAGCAGAAGGCGAAGGAGAGATGAAGTTCTGCATGGTCAGGAATCACGATGGCTTCAGGTTCAATCAACCAGTCAATTTACAGAAGCCAGTTACCGTGATTCTCACTGACACACTTTTAATCACGAGGTCATTCACTGGGTTTTTATTTAAGGAACAATAAAACCAATCTGCGGAGAAGCACTGCACATGCTTGTTTGTAGTGATTAAAGGAATAGGAATAGGAATTTGGGTGAAGTAAAGTTGGAAGTGGAAACTACAGTCAACAGTTCATCCCTGGTGGGTGGCGGGTGTGAGCAGGGGGCGGGAGCAGGGGCTGTGGGCTGGTGGGGTGCCTGGTGGGCCTGCCGTGCCCTGTTCTCCTGCAATGAGAAGCGGGCCGTGTTGGGGTGAGGGGCGCTCCGGGCTCCTGGGTATGCTCTCCGGCCGGTGGCCCCCGTGGGGCTCTGGGGGGTTGTGCTTGCCCTGTCCGGGCAGGGGTCGACGGCTTCCTTCTTTGGTGGAGGTTTTCATGCATGCCAGATCCACCACCTATAGATCTCACTCTGCTTCATCTATCCTTCCTTCCTTTCTTCAGTCTTTCCTTTGGTCTCTTGAGGTCTTCCTAATTTGTGCTAATTTAGATGTTTCTGGGGTTGGTGAAAGATTCTGGTTTGTAACCCAGTCAGTAGTAGGTGGTGTCTGGTCGGTGCTGGATTTCACTTTTGTTTCTTTTCTTTGATCCTTCCTCAGGTCTCTTGACAACCTCACAACTCTAGCTGGATTCCGAAGTATTCGGTTTAGGTGAACGGTATGGAATTTTTAATAGGTTTTAGGTGAATTAATGAGCACAAACATATGTACACACACACACACATATTCACGTACACACAAAAAAAAGAGAGCAAGAGAGCAATGATGATGACATGTTGAATCGGTAATATTACCGAATGAACAATACTTAGCTCTTTCAGAAAAAAAGCCATGAAATTCATGTCACACATCAATAAAGTAGTCGATTTCCTTTTGTGTGCTGCTTTACTCGTTTGCCATGTTTCGCCATTTGTGTTTACCTCTGTTTGTGTATTTCTGTTGGCTTGCATGCCAGACGCACGGACTTATATGCACGTAAATATATGTGTGTACCTGTATACAGTGTGGCATTTTCGCTGGAGAGACAGAAAATAATGTGAAGTCGAAATCACTATTTAGTTTATTCAAGTTAGGCTCGTTTAGCGAGTGGCAACGTAAGATGGCCAGACAGTCAAAGTGGAAGTGTCTTTTAAAAGCTGATCTGTGAAACAATGTTACTAAATTATATTTGTATTTTTTTTATTTAGCGACATTTCCAACCGCTCTTGTGACTGTTTTTCCATTATTTCCTTCTGACTCAAAGATGGTTGCAGTGGACATTAAATATTCGCGTGACTAAACCAATAAAACGTATCATTTGGATGATGTCAACACTTCTGGTTCATGATCGTAACTAACCAATCACAATTGCTAGTTGATTTGCATGATGTTCAGGTTAAAAATGTTGCATATAAGCTTGGTAAGGTTACAACACGTTACAGCCATATTATCCTGACGTCCACTTTAACAACTAAAAGCATGGCATACCCCCCCATCCCCACCCACCCAAAAAAAAATCCATGTTGTTCTTTTGTGGGAAAAGAGTCAAAATCAGCAACAACAACAAATAACTAATTTTGCCCAGCAGAACTAATGCGTGTCTAGAGCGGCTAAAAAAACAAAAAAGCAACGAATGACATAATCAAGCCCTTCTTTTTTAATTTTTTTTTTTTATTATTACTATTATTTTAATTTTTTCTGGAGAGCTCAGTATTGTTCATTCGGTAATTTTACCGCTTTTGACATGTCATCATCATTGCTCTCTTTTTTTTTTATTTAAAAAAAAAAAAAATCAAGCCCTGAGTTAGCCTTTTCACCAGGTAACCCCCACCCGCCATCATTGACATCTGAAGTCTCATCATATTTGGCTGATTAAGGAGAGCTATTGTTGTCACGTTATCTGGCGAAAACCAACGTTAATGATCCGTCTCACCTCCAGCTCTGGCTCGCCAAGGTGGCCCCTTTTCAACAGCCACAAATATGACCACTTCTCTCTTCCTTCTCGGTGTTGCCATGGCAACAACTTCAGGTGGACGCAATCTGATGAGTGATGACACCATGATGCTGCTTTTATGTCAAAATTATGCAGTAAAAATATGACCAATAACGAGAAAGAACAGAATGCACATTTTGTTGCCATTCTGCCAAAAAGATTATGTTCTTACAGTGTCCAAACTAATTTCGCATATACTCACTTCCTGTTTATAAGAAGATGAGAGCATTAAAGAATCAATAGGCTTTGAAAGCTTCTTAGTTGGTTAATCTGCAATATCTGATTCATAAGCAATGTTGGCATCAAGCAATGATAGATGTTTTGGCTTCAGCTACTCCATCTGGATCAGCGATGTTGACCTTTTGGAGAGGTCGGCCTGTTGGCGGTTGAACTCTTGCTACTTGCTGCCATTTAGTTCCAGGCGGACATCAGCTGTGAGTAGATCCACGTGACATCATGCTATGTAACAATGCGACCCAGATAACACTCCCGTCTGCTTTTGTGGGCCAAGCAGCAGGAGAGCCCAGGAAGTGAACTGTAAGGAGCAAGGTGTTCAAATTAGGGGACTAATTATGAGAAGTGATGATGAATCTGTCCTCTGCCTGTCCTTCCGCGCCATGTTCACACGTGCTGGAGGACCCCCACAGAAAAGCGTCACACGGAAGAAGAAATAGGAATTCAAATAGATACCATAATTCATCTCATCTGTGTATTTTTTAAATGGAGTGTAATTTGGCAGTATACCAAAGCAGTAGCAGACCATAATCATTCTTCTCCTCAACACCCATTTGCTCAAAAGAGGTCGTCAGACTGTGTCACAAGACCGATTCCTCAAAAGCTGCAAAGAAGTGCCACTGTCAAGTCATGTCGAGGTCAAACTTGGCCCATGACAAGAATAACAATGACAGCAAATATCTGCTGGACATGGGAGTCTAGAAGAATTAACCAAGGAATAAGACTCATTCCACCAGATTCAGTTTTTTCTAGCCTGCCAGGTTCCAGTAGTTTGGGGAATTTGACGTCCATTAATGACCAGAGATTAAAAGAACTGCCAGTAATCAACATAAGAATAATATTGATACTGGTCAAATATTTTATTTTTTAATGGGTGAGCTCAAATAAAAACCCACAATAAATACCTACAGTCTAGTGGTTCTTATTGTCATTGCAAATCTCTGTTTATTCAATTTTCATCAACTGATGGGAGAAAATCATGAAATAAAAAAGTTAAATGCACTTAAACAAGTTAATAGCATTTACAGTCACTCTGCTTCTCCATTTAGTTTTCTACAGTAAAAAGTTTTACAAAATTTCTCAACAACTTTAATGTTAAACTTACTTCATTTATCCACATTTAAATTCAACCCAAAAACTAACTGGCACACAAAAAAAATTGGGGGGGGGGGGGGGTGTAAATATTGAACACGTTCATTATTTAGGATTGCCGGCCCGACTCGTTTTAGACACTATTCTTGGGACAAACCATTCAACACACCTCGGCTATAAGGATAATCTCATAAGACTACAGATTTCATTCACATATTGAAAGACGGAAGAAAATCTTGTAAATTTCACACGTGTATTGTGCTCATCTGCATTTCTAGTTTTAACTTACAGTATGTTATGTACACAGTTTACAATGCCATATTTACAGTCCCACTTTTCCATTACATTAAGTATGTGGTGGACTTCTTTCTTTTGTTTTATGTTCCTGCATGTTCTCTTTGTCTAATGACTTTGATTGCCCCTGCCATCCAATTAGCCTTGACTAGCCCTCATGTAGGGTTTGATTACCCCGTTAGCCCCACCCTGATCATTCTAGGCCACCCAATCAGTTGGGAGCTTATCCTTGGGTTTCCGTCTATGCAAGCTGTTGTGAACTTTCACAATTCTGACTATTTTTGACTAATATGTAAACAGTTGTTTCAAAGGTTGTTGGTTGTTTTTTTTGGGGGGGGGGGGGGGCATCGCGTGCGCTCAAAAGCATCACATTAGAATGAATCAATGTTGACTATTTACCAAAACAAAATTCTTATTACATCATCACAGTAGCAGCTCCACTCTAACCTTCTTTGTATGTATTCTGGCCACAAATCCCCAAAACAAATCTTTCTCCGGCTTACATCATAAGAATCTATTTTTCTGTGCCAGCATCTGTGCATTGAAGTTACTCTTACATAACCAAACTCACTATGAGAGTTAAGAAGGAAAAGGTTGCACATAATTATTTGACATAATCTTGGGATTTACTGGGGCAGAGTTGGTGATGACTGAAGGTATGCAAATGCTTCCACTGACATCTTTCCACTTGTTCTCACGTTCAAACCCTCTTAGGCTCAAACCTGTTTCTGCAACCTTCCTACTTATTAGCTTGCCCTGCAGTCCCCCGCAGTCTCTGAAGTGCTATTTTCAGCCTCCAATCTCTGGGGTGTGATGCTGTAATGATTTTGTGGTGGGTAAATTTGCAGCATGCAGCAGGAACGTCGCTTGGCTAATTCAGCCGCTTGCAGACTCCTCAACTTGTAAGGTACATGACTGAAACATGTACACTGGCTGCTCTGTTGCTGAGCTTGCTTGAAATGTGTGATTTACATCGAGTGCGATACGCACTGTGAGCAGAGAAGAGATTTTTAAGGGTGTTAGGAGGAGACACGATTTAAATACTAATATTCGACTGCGTTCTGTAATCATTTAGCTTTTTATTGCCAATTTGACACTATTACCTTTCTAGATCAATTTATGTTTGCGTGCTTGCTGCTTCCCTATGATATGGATTAATTTATCAGCCGCGGCAAGGGAAGCACTCCCAAAGCACTTCACCTGAGTAACAGGCTTAATAGATATGCCTATTTATTTTATTGATTCACTATACATTGTGGATTGCCTGTGCAAGTTGCCGTCCAAGCTGACCAAGAACAGCATGTTGCACCCCCCCCCCATCACCCACCCCCCAGCGTGTGCACAGCTTGTGAATTTATGGCTCTATAATAGTAATCAGACTCAGATGCATTATGAAAAAAAAAAGCCCAAGTCGCTTAACCAGCCAAGTGTGTAATAGAGGCAATTTCAGTGATGCGCAGTTGCAGGTGAGTTTGTCCTCTTCTTTGCTGTGTTGGCTGATGGCGTGATTGGTAATTAGACTCAACCTAATGGGAGTCAATGTTAAGGAACACCAATGAGCTCATGCAGATTGTTTGATCATGGAAAATGGGAGACTCAAGCTTGACAGTAGGCATCTTAAAGGGGAAGTCAACCCAAAAAAACATTCTGCTTAATATCACATTTGTGGAATTAGAATTAAGCAGCAAAACCCAGCCCTTTTTATCCATCTCAGGGGGCAGCCATTTTGCCACTTACTGTCGACTGACGATGACATCACAGTTGCTCAGGTCTCAGGTAACAACCAATCACAGCTCAGGTTCAGAAAACAGGTGAGCTGTGATTGGTCATTGCCTGAGCCCTGAGCAGCATTGATGTCATCTTCAGTCGACAGCAAGTGGCAAAATGGCCGCCCCCCTGAGATGGACATAAAAGGATGGATTTTGCTGCATAACTAATTTTTCACAAATGTAATATTAATCAGAATGTCATGTTTAGACTAGTGAGGTTACATATAGCATATTATTATCAAGGAATGTTTTTTGGGTTGACTTTCACTTTAAACTTGCAGCCCGGGGGGCCATTTACTAACCTTGCTCTGCAAAATGAATTCTCGCGGTATTTGTGAGTTCACAAACTCCGGAGAATACATCTTGTACCGAGCCTGTTAATTCCCACCGATCTGAACCACTGGTGGTTCGGACCAATCACAGAGCGACATTGCAGCTGTGACGAAACCAGGAAGTCAGCGCCGACGCCGGGGAAAACAAACAAACCTAACATGGACGAATGGATGCTGAAATTCAGATTCAGAATCTGAATCTGAATTGGTTAAAACAAACGTGCACAATGCCGCATTTGCCAATCAGCTTGAAGTATTGTACAGAATGTCCCGCCTTTCCCGAGCAAATCAACATGGAGCAGTCCCAGATTGATATTGTGGTTTAGAACTCCCTTCAGTGAATCACAATATCAAGCATATCAAGTGGAGTATGCAAAGTACCAGGGAGATGAGAAAGATGTCACCAATCTTGCTCACGGGTTAAAGAACTTTTCATGTTTAATAAAGATTGGATTGGTTGTACTTTTTTTGTAATAGTTTTTTTTCCCCTGCATACTCGAAATTTGACACCCATTTATTAGAGCTGTCAAACGATTACATTTTTAATCAGATTAATCACATCTAAGAATTTTGATTAATCACGATTAATCGCTTAATTAAAAAGGCTTTTTTTTATCAACATTTTTTGCCCGCCAAATTTAAAGAGCACCTGTCACACGCAATGTCATACACAAACATTTATTAAAATCTTTACTTTCATGCATGTAGTTATCTTCATTGCTCAAACACTGTCAGGGTCATCTGTGGTCAAAATTAATAGTGCGATTAATCTGTGTTAATAAATGACTTATGCGATAATTTTTTGTGAATTAATTAATTAGCTAACGCTTTAACTTTGACAGCACTAATATTTAAGGATTTTTTCCCCCCAGGTTTCTTTTTAAAATACATTTTGTGTTCTGTTTTACTTCCGGGAGACCCAGTTTATCATGAAAAACGTTTTTCCAAGAATAAAGGATTTTCACTTTAGCAAATATCTGGGGTTGACTGTAAGTGAACCCCTTTTTGTGGAATACTTGATGCGGCCCAGAATCATCCAGACTTTTATCTCCAGCGGACCCCACATAGTTCCAGTATGAAAGCTTTACAGCATGTGCATAGTGTCCATAAATGTAATATGTTAAATAATTTAGGGCGTTATTAAAACACCATAAATGGCATTAAAAAGAACCAAAGACAACTCAATGAAATGCAAACAAGTCTCTGTCCAAAGAGAGCCTCTTGACTGGTGACCAGTCCAGAGTGTTTTGAATTGAATTGACTTCCTGGACAGGAAAAGCAGTATGCAAAATGTTTGGATGGATGAATCTCACATTGTGAAGATCATTATTGCTAAACAATAATGGCTGTAGCTCAAATCAAATGCAGTCTGCACATTTGATTCATGAATGCCAACAGTCCACTAAAACAAGTTTTGGTGCTTTTAAGAAGTCAAGCGGTCTCTCCGGGAGGGATCCATCTGCGTGTTCAATGGCAAATGAAAACGCAACCAGCAACGTGGGAGGCCACGACACATCAGAATGACACAATCCACAAAAGTCCCCTAATCCTGCAGAACAGGCTCGAAAGCTGCTTAGCATCTGAACATAGTGACACACCAGTTTCTCTTGGGGCTTTGCCAGTCAGAGACGAGGGCAGAATTATCTTGTGGCCTCCACGGGGACATAAATGCAGATTTTCACCCTCAGATACAATTGGTGGATTAAACGCTTCATGACGCTGATGGTGAAAGCCATTAATGTCACTCTTTTAATGGGATGGCGAGCAAGTGCTTGAACCCACAGATGAGAAGAGGCCCAAACAAGAAAGGAAAACAATGGGATGATTAATGCCCTAAATGTACACTTGTTGAATAATGAGCCAAACCCACATGCATTTTTTTCCGGTAAAAAAAAATAAAAATAACCTACACTAATCCAAAAAAGTCACGTCGATGTGTGCACGTTGGTGTTTTTGTTATCTGCTATTTTGCACATCATTTAAAAAAAAACATTCTGGCTGCGCAGCGACCTTTATGTCAGGGAATTCCGTCAAGAAATTCTAGCCACTTTCACCTCTGAGTAAAAGTAAAAAGTATTGTGTGTTAAAACTACTCTTAGAAGTAAAAAAATTTTGTCAAAAAGTTACTCAAATAAATGTAACTACTCAAGTAAATGTAACTACTTCCCACCTCTGGTACTGAGTAGCCTTCATCATACTGAGAGTTTGTAATATTTCTCCCACTCACGTATTTACAGTTAGTACTGTAAAGAGATTTTTTTTTTTTTAATAGATTAATTTATTATGATCTCTAATTAATGCATTGTTTTAATCTCACCTAAAAAATACTGAGAAAAGACCTCAACTAGAGGTATTTTTATTTGTTCTTTACGTCTAACCAGAACAGAACGCAACAGAAGTGCGTCCCTATTTTCCTTCTCCGTTAGTGTCTCAAGTGTGAATGGAGAGCAGGTATGTTGAATTTTGTCTCGTCAATCTCACACACTCTCATATACTGCTCACTGGAAGTTCAATTTTGCACCTCACTTGCATTTCACCTTTTTGGATACTGTATCTAAGGTAACCAGACCATTAAAAAAAAAAGTGAGCATTAGACTCTTTGTAAAAAAAGCATTTTTATACTGCGCATGAAATGTGTGTACATCTTTAAATGTACACTGTTAATTAGTGAAGAGTACCGTATGGACGGAAGTTAAAATGTTTAGCATCATCTTGAACATTATTTACTCTTCATTGATTGTCGTTCCACTCACAGTCACTGGTGATAATGATTCGAAACTGCAGGAATCATCATTCATTGCAATGTTATGTGAACATAACATACTCAAAAGGATTAAATGTTATTTCCAGTAATGTTATTCCGAGTAACATATTTTATAGTGAAAGCCCTTGATGAGTGCAACAGTGTTATTATGATGTCTAGTAACGGTGTCAGTAGCTTAACCTCTTGTCTGTGCAGAGGGGGGGAAAGGGATTAAAACATCCCAGTCAGCCATTTTCCACTATCTGGAGCAACTGACATTTTTTTCTGTTGTCAGCTCGTTCATTTCTCTTTGACGTGCACACGCTGACAGAAGCTTTAGGGACTTGTTCTGTTGGATTTTTAATCGTTTTTGAAGTTGTTGACTTGCTTCTCTGGTAGACACAAACTGGGGGCCTGGGGGGGGGGGGGGGGTAGTCTAATAAAAATTAAAGAATGCACCTTGGGGTAGCTGCACCCCTAGACATTTGATTCGGCACAACAGCAAAATCTTATGATGCTCATTATGAGAGCTGGACGTTTTTTTAGAAGACGATGAGGTATTCCTTTAACTATATTCCATTAATGATAACTGTACTACATCATATGGAGGGTGCTTTCTCTTTGATTACCTTATTTAGTTAGTTGAGCGGGGCAAAATACTGTAGACGCCTCTGAGCATGATACAGTAAGGGGTAGTCTGAAGTACTCGAAAGTTGAGCCAACCTTTGTTGCTAAGAAACCATTTTCAATGACCATGTGGCTGTGTGAGGTGTTTAGGGAGAAGACTCCATTTTGTGCAACTTGGAAAGCTAAGAGGCACAAAAAAAAAAAAACATTTTTCAAGCGTGCAAGCAAAGTCAAATTTAGTACATAATTTGTTTTATACATCAGTACTGTACTGCACTGCAAAATTGGGCGCTAAAGCTAGCATGAAGGTGCATCATATTAGCGGTGGTGGATAAAAAATTAAACATGGTGGTAGCCATGTGGTAAGCTAACCCGGTGGAACAGTTTATCCCATCTACTGTAATTTATTAGTGTACTTTGACTGTATAACAACATAATAAATGTAAGTTCCAACACAGCTCCAGCATCATTGTACATCAAATGTCCAGCAGAGATCTACAACCTCTTATTATGACATGTATCCAGACTAAAGGTCCTCAATGCTAATTCAGAATTGGGTATTTTTATGACTAACCTACAAACTGGATATCAGGCTAAAAAAGAAAAAAAAAGGGAAAAAAAGAAAAATGTGTCTTATATTATTGGTGAATTGTGGTGAATCATTAACTCATTCACTACCATTGACAGCTATAGACATCAAAAATTAATTTTAACTATTTCTATTAGTTTAACATTTTTTTTCCATTTTTGTTAACGAGAGTATGAAAACCTAGAAATTATTATTTTTTGTACATTTAGAACAGATATAAAATTTGAGATTAATCCTGAGTTAACTAGTGAAGTCATGCGATTAATTACGATTAAAAATTCGCTTGATGCCCCTAATTTAAAAAAAAAAAAATCTTAATTTTTTAATAATCTTTTATTTTTTTTAAGAAAAGATTATTAAAAATAAGGGGCGTCAGGCGATTACAATTTTTAATCGTAATTAATCGCATGATTTCACTAGTTTACTCAGGATTAATCACAAATTTTATATCTATTCTAAATGTACAAAAAAATATATTTCCAGGTTTTCATTCTTCACTAGTTAACTCACGATTAATCACAAATGTTATATCTGTTCTAATATAATTTAAAAAATTCTAGGCTTTCATACTCTTGTTATAACTAAAGTGGGAAAAGATGTTAAACTAATAGAAATAGTTCAAATGAATTTTTGACGTCTATAGCCGTCAATGGCAGTGAATGAGTTAAATATATAAGTATTTGAGGAAATTAGGGATTTCATTCAGTACAGACAAGTGCTACTATAGAACATTTTAATAATCCAGCAAGGGAGAGGAGGAAGAGAGAGTTGGAAGGAGCAGGGAAAGGTGGAGGAGGTAGAGGTAAAGATGGTTGGAGAATTTCCTGAGTGGGGTTAGGGGAAGTAAATTGTGCCACAAAACAACTTGTTTTTGGCAATCTGTATCACTAAAACTATTATGTTCCCACAACGTCTTGAAATATATTATCATACATTAGTTTGCAAAGAAAACGTAAACTATCCTTACTGTGGTGATCCTGAAAAAGAAAAGAGGCAAAAACCTACTCCAGTCGTCCCGACATGGATGCATGGATGTAATTCCATTGAAAAAGAAACAACAAAGGAAAATATTGAAATATTAAAACAATCCATAAGTGTGTTGTTGGGGCCATTTTGATGAACCGGTCATTTGAAAAATACTACCTAAAATAATAAAAATAAAAATAATACCTAATGTTGCTTGTTTTATGAAAGAGAGCGAAGCGGGCCAGATAGGCTGGCGGTGACTCATTCATCTCCAAATTAGTTGCGATTCCTTCTGGTCATGTTTGGAGACTAAACATATTTCAGCCATTCATTCAGCATTACTCTGCTCTTCACTGCTGTGACAAACATAATCATCTCATTCTCAGCCTCAGCCTCATCCTGCTTGTATTCACACTACATCCACTCTATATGTAACACCTATATTAATCAACAGGAAGTGGCAGCGTCTCTTTACTTTGCATGTTAACGACAAATCAAAGGCTGGCGATTTTGCTGCGGGTGAAAAGGATTCAATTATTCAAACAGCTCCTGTTGTGTGTGTGTGCACACCCAGTATGCATCTTTTATTACACTGCCCAGTGAACAATTTGTTACAAACAGCTTGCGGCGAAGTGTGCTGATGTCTACATTTGCCATTTCAGGTAATGACGGACATACATTCTAATGGAGTTGTGCACCGAAAGTAAAAGTGACTTTATTCCGAAGGTTGCTATCCGTGTTAAGGCACTTTTCCCCTGACCTGATCCTTTCTTTTTCTTTTTTCTTTGAATTGCACCAAAAAAAATCCATGAGGTTACAAAATGCTTCCAAAAACATTTCTACATGAGGAAAGTCTGCAAATTGGATGCAAAAGCATTTTCCGCTTGCAAGCTTCACTTCACTGTATTCCTTCCATCCAAACCCCCAGAAGATTTTCTTGCAATGTATGACTATAATCACATTGCTGCCTCTTTTCTGCAGTAGCTCGCAGGCATCTGGCTCTTTGGCTGTAATGAGGGAACACATTTCAAAAGCAAAGTTTGGGTTTTTGCAGCTGTGTTGACATACTATGCCAGCATCATGTGTTATCAAACACAGACTCAAAAATGACATACTTTCATTTTTTGAATTTACCTGCATGTTAAAATATGCCCAGTAAAATAGGGTTTTCTAAAAGGGATGTACATTTTCATAATCAACAATGGAAACTATTAACGACAATTTTTTAAAATACGGTTTCTAATAATATGTGCGGATCTCTTTCTCTGTTCCGAATTCATATTTCAACATCAGTGTTTAATTGCATAGATTAATGATGCCCAGAGAACTGATGACATCGAACTTCCAATGTCGTTATGCTGTACTTTAGACAGCAAATTAGATGAGATGGAATCACTGTCAGCTCCACTGGTTGCTTAAAGCCAGATAGTGCACTCCATTTTGTCTCAATTGTTCCAACACCCAAATTATCAATGATTAATTCTACATAATTGTCAACATGATCAAATAATTGACAAAGAAAACATTGTCCAGTGTAACAATGTAAATGAAAAGCATCATTTTCTTTATAGCATAGGCTATTTATTTGAGCTATATAATATTGAAGTCCCTTAGATTTAACAAATGTAGTAACATAGCCAATGTATGTTTCCCTCATATAACCTTGTGTAGGAGAATTTGTGCAGTAAAATGACGCACGCACACACACGTTCATGTATATACAGTATACACAAACAAGATTATTCCCTCACGTAAAACTCCCATTAAAAAAATATTCCATGATTATGTTGACGGTTCTGCTTTGTGCAACTCGAGACACTCCTCTCCCCTGAAACCATTCACAGCCAACATTTTCACACATCACTAGAATGCACAGCAACAGCACAAGATGTTCTCAAATGTCCCCAAAACATTTTTTTTTTATTAAAATACACCCAATTTGGTGTCAGCAGATACTTGTATAAACAATATTCTAATTCCGTACTGAATGGTATTGTTGCTCAAAAAAAAAAATAATAATAAAATAAAAATAACTAACTGGTTATACAGTATTTCAGGATGAAGGGGAAACTCGGTAACTGAAAAGTTCTGGTGTCTGATAGACCTTCTTAGACCATCTTGTGACATTGTATTTCCAAAAATAATATTCAGAATAAAAACAGCCTGGAAGCAGCATCAATTGTTTAAGTCACCTTGATTCATATAGTGCAGTTCTACACTGCACTTATTCAACTTGCAATGGTTTCCAGCATCGTCCAAAACAGCTCCCAATAAAGCCCATTGTATCACTTTTTCCGGGTCAACATGGATCGGCAAAAGAAGCAGCCATGAGATCTGTGCGTAAATCCGATTGAGGAGAGCACACGCGAATGATGCGTCCTAAATAATGTTCCACATGTGAGTAAAACATTAAAAGTGGCAGCATACGACCGCTGAGAGAAATCGACAATCGCAACAGAAACGCTCAATAATTCCTCCCTAATGATGCTTCCACCGCGCGCGCATTACGTCAAAGCCGTGCGTCATAATCACTCAAAACGCGTCAAATAGTCTTACCTCGCTCATGGTGCACCTTCAGGTGGAGGTTGGCGGTTCTTTAAAACAGGCTTGGTTTCGTCGAGAGTGGCTCGCCGCGCGCACGGAAGCTTTTATAAAGTCCTCAAGCCGACTCCTCCGTGTCATGACGTCACGGATAAACCAATAGCAGCGCCGCGGGCGAGCGGGTCTCCCCCAAGTTGCCACCCAACTTCTTCAACTGTTCGTCATGTGGCCGCGGTGGAAGCCCCTTTGCCTAAGGGGGAGGCAAATTGTCATGAATCAGTTGGAAATATGTCATGATAACATTTTCACGCCCACAGCTTTCATTTGTAACAAAAGCTCATTTGTCCTTCCTTTGCAACCGTACTGTTATTAAGATACATATTTCTCTCTCAGTCTAATGAGATCCAAGTATGCGACGAGCTGTGTCAAATATGAAGCTTTTACAAAAATAATGGTTCCATTTTGGTTGAGGGGTAATTTGACAAAAAGTCTGTTATTATGGTGGTTTT
Source organism: Vanacampus margaritifer (assembly GCF_051991255.1). Classification (NCBI taxonomy): domain Eukaryota; kingdom Metazoa; phylum Chordata; class Actinopteri; order Syngnathiformes; family Syngnathidae; genus Vanacampus; species Vanacampus margaritifer. Next base: position 17,828,820 of record NC_135436.1, read on the forward strand.
GCTATTAGCCCGGGTCGGCAAAGTGTACTCTGCTGGACTAAATACTTATGAGAAACATGAACTTACATTTAAAAACCTAAATTCAAATATTTTAACCATAAAATAATAGTATTAATTTAATCCCAGCAGTTTATTTTCTTCATTTTCTTATCTGTTCTCGTAACCGCACTGCTTCCAAGCAAAAATGGTGATGCAGCATTTAGCTGTTATGCTACACACAAATGGAATAAGTTGCCAAAAGAAATGAGGTCAGACCCAAGTATGAATGCTTTTAAATCCAGAACATTAAAACTTTTTTCCCCTCATACCTTTGATTTAGTTTTTAAATCAACTACAATATATGTTTTTTATGTATTTATTTCCTTTGCTTTTAAATGTCTATAAATCTGTTGTTTTTATATGCGTTTAAATGTTGTCAATGCACATTCTTTCAGTAATGTTAACAAGCTACCTTTGTTCTCTCTGCTTTGCGAATGTATTCAGTTGTTGTGTTGCCTTGTGTTAGGGTTAAGGTGACTCCAGTAGTGGATGTGGGCTTGTAAAAAAAAAAAAATTTTGGTGGGTCTATTCAGATTTCTCTATGCTAAACTGCCAAGGACCAATAGAATCAGTATTGATGGCCAATCTAGTTTAAGCTATTAACAATGAGTATATTTCTTTAACCAATCAAATCATTACATTTGTCATCATAGGGCCCACAAATTAGCCCTCAATGATGTCAGCATTTTTGTCCTCATATTGATTGGTTAAAGCAAAACATTTTTTATTTTATTTTTTAATTTTTTCCTGGAGAGCTCAATATTGTTCATTCGGTAATTTTACCGATTTGACATGTCATCATCATTGCTCTCTCTTTTTTTTTTTTTTTTTTTTGTAAATGGGTGAGTATGTGTATGTGCGTGCGTGTGAGTGTGTATTCATTAGTTCACCTAAAACCTATTAAAAAATCCCATACCGTTCACCTAAACCGAACACTTCCAGCCAGAGTCGTGAGGCCGTCAGGAGACCCGAGGAAGGACCAAAGAAAAGAAAGGAAAGTTAAAGCATAACTTGTTACAGCCAGCTTCGACTAGCAGCACACTTCTGCTGTGATCTGTGCACAAATTCACAGTGAAGCGAAATCATATATGGTTTTAAATATCTTATCCATGTTGGAAGAGGAAGATAATTGCTGGAAATGTACAAAGATTGATTGTAGAGATATAGCTTTAAACTGTTTTTCACCATTTCAGTTATACAGATTTTTTTGTGTTTATGTGGGCACGACCCACTCGGCATGAGTTGCCCCACCTTCACTACAGTTTAAGAACCTCATCTGCCCAGTGACTTAGTTGGGCCATCAGTTTGGAGTCACATTATATAGTATAGCCCACATTATCTATTCCATTTTGAAGGTGAGCCTCCTAATGTGATTTTACATTGTGTAAAGTACTATTGTTTCAAATGTGTATTCATTGTACTTTACATTGTATTGCACTGTGTTCCATTCCATTGAGAAATGACATACAGATTGTTCCCTACAATCTAAACCGAGATATCGATAGGAGAGCAGGACCACTGATGCAGAGGTGACTTGCACTGCAGACCAGGTGACATCCCAATGGACTATTGAGGGAGTCAGTCGATTAGAAGTGAGGTTCGAGCGCACCAGCATATCCCTGACTTGTCAATGCGTCTGACAAGCTGGACTTGCTCCTAAAAAAGGCTTTGGGCTCTCCATACTACAGAAATATTCTTCAAAATTGTTCTCCGGAAATAGTTGAAAGACAGAAGTTGTTTATTCTTTGCCAAATGTAACAGATGGTAGCAGAGCTTCTATAGTTACCAATGCACAGTACATTTTGTGGCACTTGCAATGATGGTTTATAACTGTGAAAATGTCCTTCACAGTACACATCTCATATACTAGCTGCAAATATGAAGAACATGTGAAGAGATTGTGTAATCACTCCTAAATCGTACTGTACGTTTCTGCAACCTCTGAAATATTTTTAAATCATGAAGATGACAGAATTAAAGAGAGGATTGAAACATATGCCATTACCCAATGGGTGCTTTGAAGTAACACGCACTGGATGCACTGTATAGCGTTTATCTTAAAACAGAATACTGTCCATCTAGCCATGTATCTAACCTATACAATATGTGCCGAGCAACATAAGCAGAGCTTGTGTAACAGTAGCCATTAGGGGAGAAGAAATCGAGACGTGAAGAGGGGGGGGAAAAAAGAAATATTGATTTTGTCTTCAGGGAGGCAAACAGCGAAATATTTCAAAACAGGCAGCATTGGTAAGCAAGTGGATTAACGTTTTGGGAAACAGCAGACAGTCCCACAGCAGAGGAGATCGCCATGAGGCAGGTCTCAGCGCAGGATTGTATAGCGTGCCAAGTGGGAAGACACAAGAGGGGGCACTTCAAGGGAAAAGCGCACAAGCGTTTCTTTCTGCTCTACCTGGTAACTGCCTGATTAAAATAGCTACGTGAACAAAACACACTGCTTATACACTGCAGAGGGAGGAAGCGCTGCTCGGGTCTCTAATGTGATGGAAAATGTTGCATCATTCATCTGATTATTGTTAACAGCAATTGTTTCACTGAAATACGCTCAATGGTAAACAAAGACAATGTCTCTTTTCATATGTTACCATATAAACTAGGTGAAAAATCCGGGTGACGTGATTTAAAGGCTTTTATGAAAAAAGGGAACATAAGCCATTTGTTCTGTTTCAACAACAACATTCACAAAGAAAAGTGTGAACTGTCAGAGTTGTCTGGACTACGGCGGAGCTAGCTGCTAGCCCGCTGCACTGCTAACGTAAGAATTTCACCCCCGTCACAAATTACCCACAGAATTACTATGAAACACCAACAAAAACATGAATAAAAGTGTTTTTTTTTTTTTTATTATCATCATCACTGTATCATAATTTCAGTGAGTGTGCACATGCATGTGTGTGTGACGGGGTTGGGTGGGGTTTAAGCTACCGCTAATTGCAAATGTTGCTACTTTGTTGTGTATCCATCCATCTATCCATCTATCTATTGAAAGAGGAATAAAATTATTTGTCCTCTTTGCGTGTTCCAAAACTTGAAGACAGATTTAATGTAAGAAAAAACACCGTTGCAAAAATGATTTAAAACATACTCTCTGGGTACTTTTCCATGAGCGATGGCGAAAACAGAGTCAGGGGTGCGTGTTCGAAACAGATTCTGTTCTCAAGGACCAAATGTGTTTTCCCACAGAGAAGGAACTTCTAGACCAAATAATATGTCCCAGCTTAAGGTCAAATTATACTGAGTTCAACACTACTTGCTTTACACGTCTATAAAACCTTTCAACATAATTCAACTTATAAAGAATTAAGATGTTAATAATGTATAACAATGGTTAATATATGAAAATAAAGAATTTAAATGTTAATAGTATCTAACACTATCTATCTATCTATCTATCTATCTATCTATCTATCTATCTATCTATCTATCTATCTATCTATCTATCTATCTATCTATCTATCTATCTATCTATCTATCCATCCATCCATCCATCCATCCATCCATCCATCCATCTATCTATCTATCTATCTATCTATCTATCTATCTATCTACTGTATCATGTTCCCATAAGAGACGTTTCAATGTGTTTATACTGTATCGCAATGGTAAACTCGTTAGAACATACCGTTATTAAATGTTTAATGATGGTTTGGAGTTTCCCTTATTCCTTAGGGAACAAATTATATATTTATTTTTTTAACCCTGTTCATGCAATGCAACGCATGCTTGAATATTCGTACTGTGAAGGTATATTTGTGTCATACCAGTCGCAGCAACCATGTTTTATTTACAGTGTCATACAGCCAGTAAATATTTGATGACTTAACACTATATGTTTTTATGACTGGTCAAGGCAGAAAGTATTACACCAAGTACTACAGTATATGTGTATGTTTGCAAGCATGTTCATAGTGAGTACATACTATAAGTGCATTCTATGCAGGGTAAAGCAACATTAGCATATGAGAACTATTGTGTGGCACCCTTTGCATGAATAGCATGACAGTCTACAATACTGCCTGGTGAAAACAGATTTGTGCTCAATGCGTGTCTTCTATCTGCTGATGTCCCCTACAGTGCACATTATTCTTTACACTCAGCTCCTGTCGCCCAAACTGTGCACGCTGACATTAAATCTGCATCCTTCTCAGCAAATCTGTGTGTAATTACGGCAATAAGTGATGTTAAGGGCTGTGAAGTGTCTTACAATTTAGACTAATCTGAGCTGAGATGCATGGAAACACTAATTCGTTTGAAAGGCCTGAGTATAACCTCGGCTGGGTGGTTTAGAAACTGCTACATTAAGCATTGAAATTGCAGGTTTAAATTATACAGAACAGTTTATTATGTCTCATTATAATTATCATGTATGATATACTGTACAGTAATACATACAGTATTGGATGGTGGGTAGTGTGAAATTATATTTTGAGGTTGGTGGGGTTTGATGCACACACAAACACTTGGAACTGAAAAAAATGGAAAATATTAGTGGCATACACACAATGTGTGATAAAGTACTGTAATGTTTTGCTTTGGTAAATGAAGCATGGGTCATACGGAAATATATCATATACATATCATTTAATTGGATCAATAATATATTATATACATATAATTGAATCGGATCAATAACAATACGGACACTTGTAAAAAAATTAATAAAATAAAGTGCTTATCAACCCTTTAGCACACAATCCATCCCAGATGTATTGCATAAGACAATAATGTCAATGTCAAGTTTATCAGCACATTTCATATGGCAAGCATAAACTCAATGTGATTTTGGATTAAAAGAAAAGATGGCAATACATTTAAAATGCATATTAAAACAAACAATACAATACACTAACCAAACAACAACTAAAAGCTAGAGAAATGAGATAAGCATTTCGATTACATTTTAAGGGAGATATTATTGGAGATGAGCAGAGTTCCACAGTGTTGGATCAAAATAAGTAAAAGCACCTTCAGCTGCATTGCTGGATTGGTCTTGTATGCCAGACAGTCAACTCATGCTTTAATCATTGAAGTGTAGATTGTAAAGTTTCAACATGTCTTTTGAAACACGTCCCACAGTAAAGCAACAAGCTTCAGAAGAGAGTCAGCCTCATTTCCCCTCATATCAAGTTGCTCATTTTGCAAGCCTTGGAGCATTTTATGGCTCAATTGAACATTTCACATCTTCACGCGTTTGATTAAAGTACAACCGTGCAGCGCTCACCACAGGCCCATTCCAAATGCAGCTTTTATAATTCAGTGTTATTTTTTTTTTAAAGTCTGCTGCCTTGGCTGAAATACTGCAGAAGAATGAGCTAGCTAGAATATGCTTTGATGATACAGTCAATGTAGCAGCAATAATTTGCTCTTCTTTATGCTTGTTTGTGAGTTGGAAAAAAATTGTTATATGATCATGCTGTAGGAATGTTAACATAAAGTTAGTAGAGGTTCTATTAAATATACAGTATTTGTATGTATTGAGTTATGAATGATAACATTGCCTGAACAGTTCTACGATGGCAAAAATTTGACTCCAAAACTATTTTTGGAGTTTCCAAATTTGAATATATGAAACCGACATCCCAGAGTGTTCACCAATGGCACTGCCATTGTATTTCAACTTTAATAGTCCTAGGACAGAGTGTCAGATCTTGCAGACTTTCCGCGTTTAATCTTCTCCCGCACGCAATCACCAGTGGAAAGGCAGCAACATAATGAAATCTCACACTGGGACAAGCTGACAGCTCCGCCTGCCTGTGATCATCTTCATCATGATCCACTGTCATTGAAAGCCCCCTCCCTTCTGACTCCCCTCCTTATTGGTTGGTGTCATCTCTCCTTTGTCTTCCCAAACTTCCTGCTCCTGTCACTCACCTCATCACTGTTCGTTTCCTCAGCATCCCAGGGATGCGCTGCCTCCAGTGGTCATGCGGTCCAACTGCGTGATATAAACACAGCCAATGAGAGTGAGATATTAAGCGGTGCCCCGACATTACAATAAGACAGAAATTGTTAAATGAATAGCACTCTACGCTAATCTTTATGGCTTTTAGTCAGATGGATGCAAGGTAGGGAGTGGAATAAAATGATAAGTGCTCTGAGCTAACAGTCAAGGCATGATCAGATACAATTACATTAAATAAAATAAATTATAAAATGCATTACTAAAATAGCTCAACATGATGAGATTGACCTTGCTAAATGAGATTTAGTTGGGCGATTTAAAAAAAAAAACATATATATATATATATATATATACAACAACGTGTGTGTGATTGGAATAACAGTGCATACACAAAAGATGCAGACTGCCATATACAATATGGAATAATATATGAAGCCATTTTTGATGAGGAAAAATTTTTTTGAAAAATGCCTCAGGTCAGTATTTACATTTACATACCAGGCCACTTGTTGATCAGCAGAAATTGTAGATCAAACTCATTTGTGGCCAAAAAGCCTCGCCTAGCTATTCAATAAACACAGATGACAGAAACCAGAAGTCAGATGACAAAGGAAATTGCTCCAAAGATTTCACCTTTGAACCCTGTTACCTTAAGCATTCTTTAATTTTATATCATTCTTGATTCGAGAAGTACAGGTACTGACCTTTTTGGTAGCTTACACAGTTCAATCTGATATTGTTTAAAGAGGAAGTCAACGCAAAAATGTTATCTACAATCATGTATTGTAAAGTTAATCTTAACACTGCATTTTGATGAATATTGCGTTAGTGTAATATGAATTAAACAGCAAAATCCATCCAATTTTAACCCTTTCAGACGGCGGCCATTTTGCCCCATGTTGTCGATTGAAATCATAGTTGTTCAGGGCTCAGGTAATGATCAATTGGTGAGCCATGATTGGTCATACACATTCTTGCTGCGCCATTAAATACCACAAATTATATAAAATATGGATTGAGAATTAACAAATATTTGAGATTAACTGCTGACAAAGAGAAATCTATTGAGCTGGTGGGCGGAGCTAATATAGTTTAAAAAAAAAAGATAAACACTAATGCAATAAAAACACAAGGATTATGCACCACCATTTTCAGCATCTTTCATGCAGTAGCAGACAAGTCAAGACAATTCACATCATGTCTCCTCCGCTCCCCACGCACAAGCTAATTAGCAGGAATGATGCCAGACAAAGAAAAGTGAGGATCCTCGGTCTTGATGTCTCACACCAGATGAATGTCTTCCAGTCAAAGACAGGCAGCAACAAATGAAGTGGCGTCAATCAGCCTGATTCGCTGTGAGTGAAATTAGTCCTCTTTGGATTCACTTCATCATTCCTCGGCTTGGCTCCTGATCAATGCCACTTGTCTTACAAATGTGCTAAGTCATGGAAAAAGAAAAGAATGATTGAAGCTGAATCCATCCTAAACCAATCTTAATTAGCACTTACCTCATGGCCAAAGTAGGGTGGTGCTTCTAAGGTTGAACATAATATGTCCGCAGACAAACGAACATTATTAATCATACAGGCAAAGTCATATTTTAACATTCTTAACTGGAAAAAAAAAGGTGTAAATTCAAGATGCTCAAGAAGATGCCCAGAAAATGTGTGCGTGCAATTACGCTGCCCTTGACTCGCCCGAAAGTGCGGAGGCGATCGAGTTTGCCATTTACAGAAAAATTATGTATTTCACGCAAAGAGCAGAGCGCAGGCACGTATAAAAGATAGAACCAGGAACGTCCACAGTAAAGAGCAGACATGATGAGTCAGTGCTTGATTAGAGCCCAACCAGGAGACCTCTGTCAGCCCCGCAACTTCCAAATCATAAATTAAGGCACTGTTGTTGTTTTTTTTCACCAAACAAAGCGAAGGACGTCCTGAGCTGTGACACAAAAGACTGCAGCAGAGCACAAGGGAACAACATCAGTTGATCAATACCCAGGAGCATGGAGACTAATGCATGATTAGTCTTTTTACTATACTGACATGAAAGGCAGCATAAAGTCTCAATGTGAAATCAGTTCAAGTACAGAGCATTAAGCATATGAATAAAATACACCTCTTAGATTGACAACAGTATGCACGCAATGGAAGTGCCCCCCACTCCAAAAATTGTTCCGCCGCCTCTGTCCGATGCACTTTCAGCCATTTATCTTTTATTTTAATTTTTTTCTTCTTCTTTTTCTCTTTTTTTCCTGGAGAGCTCAGTATTGTTCATTCGGCAATTTTACCGATTTGACATGTCATCATCATTGCTCTCTCTTTTTTTAAAAAAAAAAATATTTTATTTTTTTGTATGTGGGTGAGTATGTGCGTGTGTGCGTGCGTGCGAGTGTGTGTGTGTGTATTCATTAGTTCACCTAAAACCTATTTAAAAAATCCCATACCGTTCACCTAAACCAAACACTTCCAGCCAGAGTCGTGAGGCCGTCAGGAGACCCGAGGAAGGACCAAAGAAAAGAAAGGAAAGTGAAATCCAGCACCGACCAGACACCACCCACCAGGCCACCAACCAGAGTCCTTCACCAACCCCAGAGACATCTAAATTCCAACAAATCAGGGAGACCTCAAGAGACCAAAGGAGAGACTGAGGAAAGGAAGGACAGACGAAGCCATTTATCTAATGGAGTAAACAGTCAAACACATAAATACCAAATGAAAACACTAGCAAATAGAAAATGCTAATGCTAAATTTGTGGTAAACAGCCATTCATTGGAACATCAACACATGAATATTACTGTCACAGTGTTTGTGTGTGACTTTCAGCTTAATGACACAGCCATGTGTTTTTTTTTTATTCTTATTTATGAAAATCATGTAAATTGTATTGGGTTTTTTTCAGTTTTCACGGTATGATGAACATTTGATGGCTTCATTCAACCCATTTCAAGAAAACTACTTTGTTTGTTTGTCATGCCAGTGGGGGAATTACAGAACGGTGGACCCCAGGCATGAGTGTGGAATGTACTGAAAACAAAGAGTATTTATTTAGTCAACAACAACAATAGAAGAAAAAAAAAGCTAAACCAGGCAGTTTGACACGGTCAAAGATACAAGATACGAAGTAACAGGTAACAATATTAGGAATAGCATGACCATAAGTGGGAATATCACATGACTCAGGGACATGGCAGAAGACAGCAACAGAAACAATAAACTTAAAAAAAAAAACATACACAAAAACGGCAAACTAAACACAAGCAAACTGATGAGGAACACCTGGACAAGTGGACAAGTGAGAACAAGTGGAAACAAAAACGATATGAAAAAAAAAGGGACACGGGAAAACCATGAAACAAAACTAAATCCAATCAAAACAAAACCAACAAAAACACAGATCAAGACAGGTTCAATTTTCTCAGAATCACTCACAGAGATGCTTTGCAGGCATACATAAGAAAAGTGTGAGAGCATGTAACAAGTGCATGTTGTGTTTTCATTCCCAGTTTTTTTTCCCTTGGTAAGTCAAGGGGGGGAGGGGGGGGGGGTTGTCTTGTTCAGTACACCGTAACTGTTTTTTTTTCTTTCTGGCAAGTATAAATGACCGAATGTGAACTGACATAACATAGTGAGTCACAAACCGAGTGGCGGAAACGAAGACAGCATGGGATTGGAAATGGCTCTGAGGCAGTAGAATTACTCCACTCAGCCAGGCAGCAGAATTCGGTCAGTGATGATACCCGTTGCACTGTCGCCAAGGCCACGAAATCCGCCCCATAGGAAAAAAAAGAAAAAAACTTATATCTAGATTTCCTTTTTTTTTTTTGCTCCACAATGAACTGCCCTTATAATGTGCCCGTGTTATGTGATGGATTCTTGTTGTATGGATGTTGTCATTCACATTGTTGACAGGTTGCATCAAGGATTTTAGCCCAATCAATGCTAATTGCAGTTAATGACCCCGGACGTATGACACAGTGGTACAGAGTTCCTTTCACTGAGTGTGAGCTTGAAAGCCGAGGCTGACGCTTGAGAGGATTTGCTAAGTTATTCATCTGTGCTGCTGTTTCGCTTCTAGCCTGGGAGCCCAAACAAAGCAACGGTCACCTAATTGGCCCTGACCGAGGCTAAGTCATCCACAATAGAAGTGGCAGAGCTTTTTACACATTACTAGGCACTGTTAGGCACCATTATGCATAAAGCTGACAATGCTCCCTCAGAGTTTGTTTCAAAGTCAAGTTGGTGGACGAGCATTCTCAAGTTAGGGCTAGCACTTTCAGCTGGGTATGATTCAAATCTGTAATATCACCTGATCAGACATGCGGAATAGTTATGTCAGCTAGTAAATTGGATGTTGTCATAGCAGCATGACAGCAATCAATTTAATAATAAAGATAAATGTGACATTTGTCGGGGGCGCTCCGGGCTCCTGGGTTTGCTCTCTGGCTGGGGTCGACGGCTCCCCTCTTTGGTGGAGGTTCTCATGCATGCCAGATCCACCACACCAGCATCTACTGAAATTATATATTTTTTTAATTTAATTTTATTTTTTTCTTTCTGGAGAGCTCAGTATTGTTCATTCGGTAATTTTACCGATTTGACATGTCATCATCATTGCTCTCTCTTTTTTAAAATTTATTAATTTTTAATTTTTAAATTTTTTAATTTTTAAATTTTTTAATTTTTTAATTTTTTAATTTTTTATTTTTTATTTTTTATTTTTTATTTTTTATTTTTTATTTTTTATTTTTTATTTTTTATTTTTTATTTTTTATTTTGTATGTGGGTGAGTAAGTGTATGTGCATGTGCATGTGCGTGTGTGTGTGTGTGTGTGTGTGTGTGTGTGTGTGTGTGTGTGTGTGTGTGCGTGTGTGTGCGTGTGTGTGTGTGTGTGTGTGTGTGTGTGTGTGTGTGTGTGTGTGTGTGCGTGCGTGTGAGTGTGTGTGTCTTCATTAGTTCACCTAAAACCTATTAAAAAATCCCATACCGTTCACCTAAGCCGAACACTTCCAGCCAGAGTCGTGAGGCTGTCAGGAGACCCGAGGAAGGACCAAAGAAAAGAAAGCATCTACTGAAATTCTAACAGAATTTACTTCTCCCTCTGGTCGTTGAATCTGTGGAGGCTGGTGTTTGTCGATGTCACTTTGCTTTCTCTATCCTTCCTTCCTCTCTTCAGTCTTTCCTTTGGTCTCTCGAGGTCTCCCTGATTTGTTGGAATTTAGATGGGTCTGGGGTTGGTGAAAGATTCTGGCTTGTTACTCTGTGGGTAGTGGGGTGGTGTCTGATCGGTGCTGGATTTTCACTTTGCTTCATCTTTCTTTTCTTTGATTCTTCCTCTGGTCTCTTGGCAACTTCACAACTCTAGCGGTATTCTGAAGTATTCGGTTAAGGTGAAGGGTATGGGATTTCTAACAGGTTTCAGGTGAATTAATGAGCACAAACTTAAGCGCACACGCATGTACGCGCACACACACGCAAAATTTATATAGATATACATATAAAAAAAAAAGAGAGCAACGATGATGACATGTTGACTCGATACTGAACTGAGATAAATGTGACATGCTACAACACTCTCCGATGTCATGTACAGTAATTTAGTTTTCTTAGTGTAGTACTTCTCAAACTAATTTATAAAACACCACAGATACAAACATTTTATGTTTTCTTTTCATTTTTTTTTTGCTTTTTTTTGTTTGTTTACCGTTTAAAAGTAAAAACAATCTCCCTTCTCTCCACTCCTCTTTCATTTCTCCCACACTTTAATTTCCCTTGGCTCACTCCGCTCCACTCCTCTTTCATTTCTATCACTCCGCTCCACTCCTCTCTTTTCTCTCCACTCCACCCTACAACAGTCTCCTATTTCCCTTCGCAAAAACTATCACAAACTCATCCATGTCATGTCAGACAGTCTGACCGACAGCGATATGCAGTCACTGAGTGCCCCCTCCACACACACACACACACAGGTTTGTTTTACTATCTTTGTGGGGCCATCTCATTGGCATAATGCATTTTCTAGCCCCTTCCCCTAACCCCAACCATCAAAAATCGGTTGCCTACCCCTATTCCTTACCCTAACCTCAACTATAACCCAATTCAAACCTAAACTCTAGATTCAAGTCTTGACCCTCAAAAAGAGGTCTAAACTTTTGGGGCCCAGCAAAATGGCCCCACATGGACGGGACCCCAACCCCACATAATGCCGCAACTCCCAAACCCCCACAAAAAAATGGACCAACGCATTATTTCATTGCATATAATCATAATACAAAAACGTAACTAAAATAAAGAAAAAAACTGAATCAATAAATAAAATACAATAAATAAAAAATAAATTGCTGATGAACCCGTGAATCCCTGAAGAAAGCATGATAATAACAATAATAATACTAATAATAATAATAATAATAATAATAATAATAATAATAATAATAATAATAAGGTAACTCTATGGAACATAAAACAACATTTGTCCAAAAAATAAACACAGAAATAAATTGATTTTCACATGTGTTTTTCAGATCCACAAATATTTTCTTGATTTTTACGTGTTTTTCAGATCCACAAATATATCCGCGATTTTCAATGTCTTTTTTAATTTTGTGTGTGCATTTTCCATGACTTTAGCTTGCAAGTTGTCAAAAGCGCGTTTGTGAATCGTTGCGCACGCGCATTTATTTTTGAAATAAATGAGCGGTAGAAGAAAACTACCGAGATTTTTTTCGTTCACATTAACTGTGCGGTCAGCCATTGCTCGTAGCAAAAACCGCTGCTGCACGTATATTAAAAATGTGATTTTATCAACTTTCTGATTTGAGGGGGCAAGACATTTATTTAAGAGAGCGGTGCCCCCTCTTTGAAATAAATGTGCTAAACTTGTTTTGAATCACCAACATCCTGCTGCCATTAATGTCCTCCTCTGCATTATGGAATTATATTAGTGGCCCAATTCCATTTTGTCTATAACTGGTCTTCTTGTGGCATTTGTACATTAAGACAAAATTATGAAATTAAAACAAAGCTAGGCAATGGTGCACTAAACACTTTCATATGGTTTGATTATCACTTTTTGACTGTGCACCGTTTACAGCTATGCTGTGGACACTAATGAGCAGGAACTGGAAAGTAGACTATAACAAGCCACTTGAGATAGCATGCTGGGCCTCCAGAGAGCCATTACCCAAAGTTTCCATTTTAAACATGGACCAAAGAGTGTGGTGACGTAGCCTAAAGCTAATTGCTAACAGGAAGTTGTTATGGTGTCTTGGGAATTGCATTCCTCTTTCATTGTCTCTGATGGTTTGATCCTATTTTAGGCATTTCTATAATTCATGTACAGTGTGAGGTAGGTACCTTGCCGGTTATATTTGACCAATTCCATGTTGCTTTGACACCGATGGTTGTAGCATAGCTATGCAGTATCCAGTAGACTTAGCAAGAATGCTAACTGTAGCTGTGGATGAAATATTATTGAGAGATAAGTTATAAAAATGTTCTCTTTTTTTTTTCACTTTTACAGTCCGTTTCTGCCACTAGTAGGTGCAACGTGGAAAATTGTTGGTAGTTTTATCTGCAGTCAGCCTTTATCCTGCCTAGCTTAAATGATGACAGCTCTTAGCCGCCAATAGCAGTAAGAGCAAGACAATAAAGCAGGACAATAATAACCAAAAATGTAAATACCCTAAGTGCTTTGTGTTCATTATTGATGTGAGATTTAGACAAGAAAAGATAGATAATGAGGACAAGTGGTAAGAAATGGAGAAAATAAATGGCAGCCAATGCACACATGATCAGTACGTGTAGTGACTCAAAGTGCTAAAATAAATAAATAAATACAAAGGAAATAAATCATTTATCTGCATTTTTTTAAATCCACATTTGCGCCAAAATGTAATGGTTTCCCTTTAGCTTGTGCGTCTGCCACACCTTTAAAATTGTGTGGAAACATGCCATGCAGGTTTTTGTTTTAACAAACAGACAAACCAATCAACAAACATTGTTTATAAACAAAACAAAAAATGTATACACATTTGCCAATGCCAATTAAAACTGACAGCGCACATAAGTTTTGCTGCCCCAAAAATTCTAATTGACTTTCTCTTTTTTGATCAGCGTAAACGACACCTATCGAGTGCCCTGAGTAAGCCCCAGGGAGGTTTAATGTTAAGCACAAGCAGGTCATATAAGAGGCATCTCAGCTTCTGCCTATCTCTGTTAGGCCCACTGGAGGAAATCTAATTTGTTTAATAGCCTGCCGCTTCGACGCCAAGCGTTTGGGTGCGAGGAAACAGAAGGTAGCGATGATGAAAGCTTTGCAGTACAGAGAGAGAGAGAGACAGACAGGGAGGGAGAGAGAGGGAGTGAGAGAGAGAGAGAGAGAGAGAGAGAGAGAGAGAGCAAACACTCTCTTCTCACATTCACTGATGAGTTGTGATTTCCAAAGTCAAGATCTGTGTCAGCCATCTGGTGACAAAGAACAGCACAGAACTATGCCAGGATTCTATTTTCTGTTGTCCATAATTCAAGCATGGATTCCGCATTAGTGTCACAGCTTCATAGATTTACATTTAAATAAGTGCTCTTATCCGGTTTCTGAAAATTTCTCAGAGCCAATTTGCTACAAGATAACCTGTTGGGAACACTTTCTTCTAAAAGCTTTTTTTATATTAATACACAATTTATTCATTTTTTATTATTCTTTAAATAAATTCATCCACGAATAGACCGTACACCAGGCTTGCCCAATTCTGGACCTAGAGGGCCAGAGTCCTGCTGAAAATTCCTCAGAGCCCATTTGCTACAAGAAAACCTGTTGGGAACAATTCTTCTCAAAAAAAAAAAAAATTAAATACATTTTTAAACATTTTAAAAATGTTTATTATTATTATTATTATTATTATTATTATTTTAAAAAATAATCCACAAATATCGAGGGTCTGAGTCCTGCAGTGTTTAGATGCTTCCACACTCCAACACACCTGATTCCTATAGTCAGCTCATCAGCAAGCTCTGCAGAAGCCTGATAACGATCCTGATCTTTTGAATCAGTTGCGTTGGAGGACGCAAACATCTAAAACCTGGAGGACTCCGGCCCACTGTCATGTTTGGGTTCTGTTTTTTCCTTGTGCGTCTCCCTCGGTCTTGTTAAGTGTAATCCTGCCCTTCCTCGTGTCAACCAATCAGTGCCACTCATGTTTGGCCCAGGTGTGTCTTGTTGTGTCGTTAGTGTGTGTGTGTATTTAGTCTCCTGTCTTCCCGCTGTTTGTGTCGATTCATTGTTGTTTTCCTCCCATTATTGCTGCCAGTTTTTTGCCCTGTTGTCCCCCCATGTTTTGCATTGTTTGCCTTCTTGGAGTTTGTTGTTTTTGTTTCTGGACAGTACATCGTTTACCTCCTTGTTTTTGGTTTAATTAAATCCCTCTTTTGACTGAACCTCTGCCTCCTCGTTCTGCCTTCCCGCATTTGTGTCCTCAAACTCCCCCATCCGGACACCCTCAAGGACCAGGACTGGGCAAGCTTGCTGTACACCAACCAGACACCAGATTATTGCACGTTCTAATAAAATCCAAAACAAGTTTTCACTATGATTTCATTCATGTGTTACCTGCCTTCCATCCATATTGAAAGATCTTTTCACTTATTGAATGGATTGAGTTATTGCCTATAAAGGTAATGAATTCAAATAGATTTGCTGATCCCCTGACGTTTTGTCATTTACATTTTTCCCCCCTGTTATATGATATGCATATGAGCTTGTAGCTTCCACGGAGAACGTGTATCAAGTTCCGCCAAGAGGTTTGACCGTTAAATATTTATGTATCTGCTTTGGGTTGCTGCCCGGTTGATCCTGACCCAGCACCCACTACGCCTCTCCCTGATAGGCTGAGACGTATGCAGCTAATCAATGTTGCCAGAAGAGATCAATCAAATGCGGAAGCGGAGCTCCAATCAGCATATGCATCGGCCTTCAAAGAAATGAAAGTGTATTCTCCATTCAACAAAACACACGCCGATGATTGCTTTTTTCTTTCAAGCACTTCCAGGAGGTGACAGATGACGACAAGGCGTTTCAATAAGGTCGCAGCGTTTTCTCTCATCATTCCGTTTTACCCTCTTGGATAATCATATGTCATGCATAATCAAATAAACTTGGACCTTTGAAATAAATAGAAGAAATATGAAAAATGATGTATGGTTCTCAGTGGGAAAACTGCTTGTTTATGTGAGATGCAAGTCATTTCCCCTGATGAAACTATGTGAAGAATGTCTGGAAGATTCATAGACCTTCATCACCAACACTCCACTCTTCATCCTTTGCCATTATGAAATGCAAATGTTATGTCACCCTCTTCATGCCCAGATAAATCTGTTGTTGTGTACGGAGATACTCACGACCCTGCAACCGCTCAAACAATCACACTGTGTTCATTTGCACTCCACTGACAGCTTCTCCTCAAGTCCTGCGTGACTTGAACAATGAGTTGGAGGCACATAAAAGAGCGAGAAGCTCATATTTGCTTATGGCTGTCCTGAAAACGTACTTAAACACTGGAACAGTCTTTCCTCTCTGGATTAAATGATGGTGAGATTTACAGTTCAGATGCTGAAATGTGTCTTTGTCTGCCTCAGCATGCTTATAATCAATCCAAGCTAAGAGTAGCACAGAGAGACATGCTCGCCTCCATCAGGGCATCAATCAATGTGTAGCAGAGCCCCCCCCCCCCCCCCTGCAGTGGCACAGTGATATTCTTAGAAGCCAATTATTGAGCAAGTGAAGACAAGAAAGGAAGAAGGAGCTCCACACGCACACATTTGCAGCAAGATTGTTGTTTCAATAAATTGGCCAGTTTGCTTGTTTCTTTTACTCCTCATTAGCAAGAGGAACGCTGCTGCAAAATCGGTACATCCACCGTTAACCCGGCAGGGGATATGCTTTAAAATATATAGTTTTAAAGACACCATTAAAAGCAAGATTAGTCATACTCTATTTGCTGTTGTTTTTTTGTTTTTATTTTATGACAAATGTTACATGTACAAAATTATTCACACCCTTTTTCAATACTTGTATAGCCAAGGTTCTAAATTTATATTGGATTTGAAAACTCTATATTGTGAGTACAGGAATTCTTTAGAATTGTGCAAAGGTTTTCATCAACATTGTCATAAATTATTTATTTTAATATATTGCTCACTTTAAAATATATATTTAAAAAAAAAAACATTAAAATATCCTTGCTTGTGAGTATTTAAAGCTTTCTCTTCTATTTTTCCATTATTCCTTGTCAAAAATAAAATTCAAAATGGTGGTCAACCAGCATTCCGAAACAAATTGTTCCACTGTCATTAAGAACTCTTGTGCTTCACGACAAAGTTGTACACCTACGTACTTCACATCCAAATTCAGACAGATCACCAAATGATTCCTGAGCGCGGCTCCTGCTGCTGCTCACCGCTCCCTCGGGGGATGGGTCAAATGCGGAGAAAGAATTTCGCCCCGTTTAGGTGGGTGCGACAATCAGTGGTACTTTAACATGAAATATGTTCAAACTGTCGTAACTCTCCGGATGTTCTTAGAGTTCCCATCTGAAAGGCCGACTTGGGCGTGACCGCCGCTATGTAAGGACAGACTGCTTGACGTTACGACATCAGGGACCTGAGGGACACAAAAAGGTGGCTTTAGTAGAGAAGGGAAGTATACAAAGGAAACTCCCTGTCTTGGTTGGTATTTTGTAAAATGTTGAGAGCAGCAGTGAGTCTGTAGATGTTTGAGTTTGTACATCCAGGATAGGTCAACCCTACTCATGAAATCAGTGGTCCAGTTTTTTCAACACTAGCAAACTTAAAAATCGTTCTGTCTCCCTGTTGTGATGTTGTCTTTCTCTAGCTTACCTTATCAACGCTGACAAAATCCATCTGGCTATGAATTCCCTTCATTAACTCTTTGTAAACTGCATCTGGAGGGTGGGAGAAAAAGTCATTTAGTCTCCTCTAACCTTCCAGCCGCAGATCAGTTACTTTTATTTTAGGTTTAATGCTTCAGAGGACTCCAGTGTGAACACAGTATCCTAAAGTTGCTATCATGGATAGATGTGAATTATTTAGTGTAGATTAATTGGGCCTGTATTATGTCACTGCTGCTCATGCCACAATGCTTTGAACTAGGGGTGTCAAAATTAGTGCGTTAATTTTGAGTTAATTTAGAGTTCCTTTAACGCCACTGTTTTTTGTTTTGTTTTTTTCGTGCGATGACTGCCCCTTATTTGGAAAGCCTTTACTGGGGGGGATTATAGTCGCAACGCAGCAGACATGTCCACGTCAAAATTTAGCAGTAATAAACTTAATAATAATGCATATATTTGTTGAGAGTGGGGTCAAGTCATTTTACAATTTTAAAAATGTGCAGAATTTCACAAGTTACTTGATGTTAAAGATTAGATAGCCCTTAGTATGAACTGAAAAATGCACTGAGCTGTCACCAACATCTTACAAATGCAATTATGCCACCTAGTGGCAAAAAAATGACCTCAACACAAATCAATATCACACTCTTCAATCTTTTTAATTTTAACTCAATTCTATGATTATGAAATTACTTGTTTTGATCATTAGAAGATGCAGCCATATTTTTATTAGTTCAGCATTTTTTCCACTTTTTATGTTAATTTTTATGTTAGAACAGAGATAAAACTATTGAAGTTTTGGTCTTAATTACGATCAAAAATTTTAATCGCCTGACACCTCTACTTTTAACACTTCGAAGCATAGAAGATAGAACAAACAAAAATGGTCAAGGACAACAATTGAATCTGGTTTCCACGTGTAATGCAGCAAGTTTGTGCTGGTGCCAGACTTGGGAATAAATACTGCTTTACTTATTTCTATCGTGTCATTTTAGTCTGCCTATGTTGCCTCTCATAAAATGCAGGTCAAATCTTTATGTGTATACCAGGATTAAAAACTAAACAGAAGAAATATAGAAAGAGACTCAGCTAATCCTAATTGTTTTCTGGAAATCCGCCTCATTGAGCTGATGATAATTAACAAGATGTGAATTTGTGACAAGAACTCATTATCAGAGGTGGGTAGTAATCTTTAAGTCAGTTTTGGATTAATTGTACTTTGTCAAAGTAGGTTCAATATTACACACTTTCTACCTTTACGTGAGTATTTATTTTAATTTTCATTACATTGACCCACATATGGCTCACTAATTTTATTCTTTATTATTACTTCTGTGCTATCGATTTACTTTGGTTTGGCAGAGAGATTTCAGCTCTACAATCCAATGTGACCACAAGTAGCAGTTGACTCCATTTCACTAATTAAATGGAGCCAGGCAGTCACATGACCACACACAGAGGGTCCTATTTTCATGCAAAATGCAAGTCTAATCAAAGTGCATCTAACTGCGCATGGATGGAGTTTTCTTTCTTTTGGTATGGGTACAATTAGGAAGAACGCCGTTGTGAGAGTGAACACAGCCAACTTCTTTTCTGGCCAAAGAAAGCAATTCCACTCATTCCCTTTAAATTCAGCAACAGGGGGGGGGGGGGGGCACCCTTGGTTCACTGGAACGCCCGGCATGTTGCAACAAGGTCCAAATTACCAAGCGTCTAAATTAGACTTGCACTGGCATGAAAATGAAGATGTTTGTACACCAAGAGACCAAAGTCTCCAACCTGAAAAGTTTGAAAACGGACATATTAACATGAAGCGTGGCAGAAAACAATGGAGGAAACGTTTTTTCTTTAATTTGTATTATTTAGTTAAAATACTGTATGTATATATATATATATATATATATATTAGTATCTTTATTATTATAGTTCGATTTGAATTTGCCGGATTTTATATTTTTGTCTGATATAAATGAGCTGATTTAAAAAAGCAATAAATCTAAACTTGCTCATCACTTGAGCAGTGTTTTTTTTTTCACTGAATACTTTCAGTCTTACTCAAGTAATTATCTGGAGAACTACTTTTTCACTTGACTTGAGCCTTATTATATTATTAAGGAACTGCAAGTCTTACTTGAGTGCCTTTTTTGATACTCACCTGTTGTGCTCACATATCCCAAGTTGACCCTGCCACCTGTGGACTCAGCAGCCAAACTTTGTCCATTGTTTGATTCCGCACACCTGCAATTATCCAAATGCTTAAGCAAAGGTCACGTTTAGCGCAGTGTCAAAAGCTTTTGATGCTCCACAACTAAGGTAGTTTACTATCACATGCAACTCCAATGGCCAGTGTACTCCTGGCCAATCAAGTCCAGCTTTGTTTTGTTTTTTTATTAGACCCTTATTCCTGTATAACAGATTTGTGTTGCATATACAAACATCCCTCCTTGGTTAGAGAGAACAGTTGCCATGGGTTACCACCTCCACTCACCGTAAACAGTGCTTACTGAAAGGGCCATACTGCTTCGGCATGTCAAATAGTTGATGCTTCGGCAATTGCTCACAGAAATCTGTCCAGGAAATTGTTTTTTTACTACGGTCTCCACACAATCTTCACGTCCTGTTTTCTCAGAGCCACTCATGTTCCAGGTCACTTGATCCCCGATGCAGGCCTTCTTTCCGAGAGACGCCAACTTGGGGCATGGCGACATCAAGGGCTATATTTAAAAGGGTGCCTGTGAATAATATCTGGCGAGCCTCACCGCACACATTGGTTGAGTCCTATTGATTGAATGTAACTTCTGCTCCCTGAAGCAGAAGAATGAGGTGAAACACGTGATTGCCCCTCAGTGTATGTGAAGTGCAGCAATCAGACTGAGAGATGAGCGTGATTGCAGATCATCTACCAATTGGTGGTTATAGGGAAATCTTGAGTCAGGCCATCGGAGGGCTTTTACGGTATCTCATACCACGGCTGCATCTTCTAGTGTTTAAAACAAGCAATTTCATAATCATAAAATTGAGTTAAAATTAAAAAGATTGAAGAGTGTGATATTGATTTGTGTGGAGGTCATTTTTCTGCCACTAGGTGGCATAATTGCATTTGTAAGATGTTGGTGACAGCTCAGTGCATTTTTCAGTTCATACTAAGGGCTATCTAATCTTTAACATCAAGTAACTTGTGAAATTCTGCACATTTTTAAAATTGTAAAATATGACTTGACCCCACTCTCAACAAATATATGCATTATTATTATAAGTTTATTACTTGTTCCTCTCATTCAGGGAACAAAGGTGATACTAATAATGTTCACGTTTAGCAACTTTATATGTGAATTTTCCCAGAAATTTTCAGTTTAATTTTGAGGTTCCACTGTATTCTGGGAGAATGGATAAAACTGTTTATTTTACGAATAAACCGAGTTCAAATTTCACATCATTAGCATTACCGTTTCAAATTATAATCATCGCTATTTCATTATTTAGCACTAAGTAATAATTTTCCGACTTCCGCCATCCAATGTGTGCCACAACAGCAAACCGATGGAGAAAAAAAGAAGACACAAACCGTGGACGTAGTAGCCAAACAAGAAAGGGGACATTAATCTGATGGCAAATAAGAATAACAAGACCTCAACTTAACAAATTTGATGCAATATTTATTGAGCAACTTTCCCGACCCATGTAACGACTGTTGTTCCGACGACAACAACAAATTGAGCAATTCTGAACTCTCGTTATAGACTTATGTTGATTTTAGGAATATTGTGATTGAGCTGATAACAGTGATTTTCAAATAGATTCATCTCTAGTTGTGAAGAAACAATTGCCTCACTTGCAGTCATTTATCATGGGCCTTGTTTTTATCATTAAGTGCACTGTCAGTAAGGAACGTGTTTTACGAGACTTGGTCCTCTCCCTGAAAACACTATAAAATGTCAGCAGTGGAGAAAAATGCTGACATATATAATGTGCGCTTTATCTGCCTCTTAAAGAAGTCAAAGGCATTCGTGTTTATTTAGTGCAAGCTATTTTAAAATCATAATTTATTTGCTTGAGCAACAATAAAAGCCCCTTCACTTTTAAGGAGGCTTTATTGAAAATTGTTTGCTGCCGCACCTGTTTAAGGAAATGCCCAAAGACATTTAAGTTCTTACCTTATTGCGTCTTGTGTGCTTCTCTCTGAAAGACAAAGAGAGAGATTTTGTTTTGTTTTGGGGTTGTTGTTTTTTTAGCACAGAAACTACCGTTACATTGACCATAGAGACACTATGCCATTTCAATGCGTTGAAAAAAGAAACAGGGCCTCCATAAAAGACTTCAGAAATTATTAGTTTTGGATTCTGCTCAATAGCCTCCAGTTAGCTGAGTGTTAATGAGTTTTGTAACAAGGCTTGAACATCATATAACAAGGCTGTAGACAATGTTAGCCCCATGAGACATATAAAACCGTTACTGTTGAGGGGAGAGAAACTGCCTTTGCCGTTATATAATAAATCCGGCCCCCCACAGCCCCTTTGCTCAAGTCTCTGAGGGGAACCGGAGCAGCTTGTTGTATTTTTCCAATAATTGCAAAGCACACATTACTCTCGCGTATGGCTCGATTAAATAGAGCGGCAAAGCACCTTCATTGAGATGCAAAACATTCCTCTTGCATTTCTCCAGCTCAAGCTTTAAAATGTAAGAATCAGAGTAATGGTAAACGGAGCACTCGGGAACAGCATCAGCTGCTGGAGATAATCCCTTAGCCTTGAACCACAGCCGTGAGTCCGTTACACTGCTTTCCAATCAGTTACAGGGATTACGACAACTCTTAAATGTGTGACTCAAGGCAATTTTTGTTGTTGTTGTGCTGTGGAGAGACAAGCTTCCCCCGCCTTCAATGATTCCCTGAGAGTGGACGGACGATCCACAACCGATTCTGCAACACCCCTTACTTCTTGGCCACACTGCTGTATATAAACTCTGCAGCCTTATTAGATAGACACTTCCTAAGTATTGACCACCATGTCTGACCACATCACAAATCAGATTTGAAGTTACAGTAGAAGTGTCAAACTGAACAGTGACTTAAAATATCAGTAATGGGGCTTGTAGACTTTCTGTTACAAATTACTTTTTTATACAGTATAGTGTTTTTGTAGTAAAGTGGAATGTATTCAATCATTTACCAGTGGTTCTTAACCTGCGTTCAATCGAACCCGTGAGGTTCGGCAGAGGTTAAGACACACACCCGACGCAAATGATGAAAACGCCCCGCTTGGTCCTCATTGGCTGCAGGTAATCACGTAACATTGCTTCTTGGCCTAATTTGGTGGGCTCGGAATTCAACTAGTGGTTGTTTTGATGGTACGACGTGTGATATCTTTATTATTGAAATCTTTTCATACTATGTCGAGCAAAAATGAAAGTGGTCGGATGAAAACGTGCAATATGAATTCACATGTATAATGGAACATATGGTGTTCCACAGGGTTCAATTCTGGGACCTCTGCTGTTTTCATTGTATGTGTCCCCAGAATATTTTCACCGTTTGAAACTTACATCTACAGTTTAAACCATTCATATATTGTCCCCATCTTAACTCTTTGACTGCCAAAAACGTTAAATGGCGTTTAGTAAAAACCTACGGAGGGCCGCCAAGGACGTTAAAAGACGTTCTCAAATGTTTTTATTTTTTTGGGGGGGAAACGGGTGGAGGAAAGCCTTGGCCAGCTGTGGTGAAAGTTTCAAGCAGATCTAGTTAGCCTAATGACTATTTTTGGCCCCTAGATGGCAGCAATGACTCTCTTTTGACAAGATTGGGTAGGCGTCAATAGAAGACGTGAGGCGGAGCTAGAGGGGACAATGGCTGGGGAAGGGAAGAGAACATGGCGACCGGTTGCAAGCAGCTCACGCTTGGGAATTTTTTTCAAAGACGAAAGGCATCGACCAACGCTAAAGAGCACATTGATGACGACGATGATCATCATCGATGATGGTGACTCCGAGGTTGGAAGCATTGACGCGGCAGTAGAAGACGTGAGGCGGAGCTAGATGGCTGAAGAAGCGAACAATGGCGACCGGTTGCAAGCAGCTCACACTTGGGAATTTTTTTCAAAGACGAAAGGCATCGACCAATGCTAAAGAGCACATTGATGACGACGATGATCATCATCAATGATGATGATGATGATGGTGACTCCGAGGGTGACGCCGAAGTTGGAAGAGCTGACGCGGCGGCTATGACGACGTCATAAAGGTTCACGGGCTAGCGATGCTAACACCGGAAAACGCGGAGCACAACCGAGCACGCTCAGGCGGACGTTCAATCGGACGACGAAGAGTGCCCCGAGTCCAATGCATATTCATCGGAGGAGTGGGTACAGTCTGCTACTTGCTATTCCCCGGAAAAAAAGGCCGTCAAGAAAGTGTAACGTCTGCACGCGAAACGGACAATCGAAGTGAAACTACTCTGTTGTGCAAATCCTGCTCCCTCTCCTTGCACGCAGGGCAGTGTTACAAAAAGAAAAACTGTATTTGAAACATCCACATAATTGTAAATAGTACCACAGTTGCACACATTTGTAAATATTTTGTGAAATTCTTTTGTCAAATTGTTACACTGTTGAATGGAAATAAACGTATTTTGAAATCTAAAAACACTTTTTCATTGTTGGTGGTGGTGGTGTATTACAGAAGTAAAGCACTATTTAGGTGTTTGTGGCATCATTCATGGACAAAAAGAAGTGTAGAATTCACTAGAGTGCATGAAATAACATCGTTTCACAAAAAGCTCTTTTTCTCCGCTTTTTGTTTCAAAACAGAGCATTTCGGTGAAACTAACCATTTTCTATTGTTGATTACTGAAGAACGGAATAAGGTAGAAACAAACTTTTCTTTCTGATGAAAGATGAGAGTTCAATCTTTCATTTGGTAGTATGTGTGTTTCCATAGTCCAAACACAACATTTTCTGTGGACCTTGAAAGATCAGTCAAAATGCTTAAATCGGCTGGCACTGGCGACATCCCGTTTCTGAAAACGTCTGGCAGTCAAAGAGTTAAAATATATATTTTTTTTGCCTAAATCATCTCCACATCATGCAAATGGTTACTTTTGTGTTACCTGAAAAATCTGAGGGGGAAAATACTTAGGCGATTATTTTAAGAAGGCGTCGATATGGGGATCTATGAAGAGACTTCAAATCGCTCTTTGTTGCATCTTGCCCAAAAGTCTTTTGTGTTGATCTTGTGTGGAACTTTGTCAAAAATGTTCATGGAAAAGTATACAGTTCTGCTGACAACTAATGTTCTTTATACAGTCAGAAAAAAAAATTACGCGTCCTTGGTGAAGGCCAACATCACAGAGTGTGACCGCCTTGCTTCTTCATTATACTTTAATCATAGTCTGTGTACAGAAATGAGAAGGGGAGAGGCGATACTTTTTTCTTCCACTCTAAGCAATTCAAAGAAAAGTGCATACTTGCTTGTCTCCTTCTGTACCAGAGGACAAAGCAGATGCAGAGCAGGAGGAGCAGGAGAAGAGCAGTGAGGGAGGACGTTACCGCCAACGGGACTGTGCAGTTATCTTCATCTTGCACCACCTCTGCAACTGAGGAGGGAAAGTCACATTGGGAAAGAGATGGTAACTTGTTATTGAGTAAGTTTGATAAACTGGATATGAGGATAAAAATGGTGTTGCAGCACTGTACAACTGTACAAACCAGAAAAAAATATTATGCTCTTCCTTGCTGTCTAATTGCCATTTAATTGTAAAAGAAGAAGAAGAAAAAAAGTGCTTTTTCTGGTTTGTTTACTTTTTTGCGACTTGTTGCTAGGCAGAATTCACGCAGCTTGAGCCTACCAGACTCACAAATTTTCACCTATTACAGACAGGGCTGGAACATATCCCCCAAGTTTTACTGTAATGACTCTGCCGGTGTCTCACCGACGGTCAGACGGATGCCGCCCATCAGTGGCATGGGGAGGGCGGACACCGAGGCCAGACAGTCAACACGTGAGCTTTTTGTCGCAGTCATGCTGAGGTTGCTGCTCACAGTGAAGAGGCTCTTTCCCGTCTCTTCACTGATGAGGTTGTATTCGCTCTGGCTCAACTTCACGCCACACAGACAGACAAACACATGATTATTTGCTGCATAGTACCATACTGGAAACATTTTCCTGAACAAATGGCCATGTTCTTATTGAGGCTAATTCTTAATGCTTGTAAACAAACGTTTAGCACCAAGACACTTCTGGGTGGCGAAATGCGAGAGATCCACCCGGTTACTGTAGGTCAATAAACAATGTTGGACTTTTAAAACTGCAACAATGACAAAAAATGTTTGGGGTTGCAGGCCTTATTATCAATCACCAAAATAACAAATTAATGTTAAGTTAGGCCCATTTACAAATTATGCTAGCATGCTAGTCTTTAGGCTACACCATGACCAATGTTTTGTTGACAGTCTTCTGCCCAGATTTAGTTATAACTGTTTAGATTTAGTCATAACTGTTTTAATTTCCTCAGCAGAGGGGGCGGGTGGGTGTTGAAAGGGGCTTGGGGAAAAAGTAGGCGTTGTAATACTTTTTCAAGATAGTATAAGAATGATATGGGTCCGCTGAAAAGATACACTAGCAAGAAGAACTGCAGCCATTTGTCTGTAAACTTGCTTGTGTCCAGAATATTCTGTAAAATAAATCCTTCGAAGGACCTGTTCACCGATCTCCAGTCTGTATTCAGAAAATCAGGATTCTCTCAACCCGCACAACAACGAACACGCGGAAGACAAAGATAGTCTTCTAACAACTTTTAAAACTGCAACAATGACAAAAATGTGTTTGGGGTTACAGGCCTTATTATCAATCACCAAAATAACTACTCAATGTTAAGTTAGGGCCATTTACAAATTATGCTAGCATGCTAGTCTTTAGGCTACACCATGACTAATGTTTTAGTATTTCATTTTTTGCTGTCTCTTGAATTAATAAGCTATTTAGGCTACTTTGTTTTCTCAATGGCTCTGCCTTTTTTTATTTCTTTTTTTACCAGAGGCGCCACCGGAGAACGGTTCCGCTTTTTACCATCCAAAAATAGTGATGTCATTGACCCATTGAGTGTTTGTCGCCTTCATCCTTCAATCCAGCAAGAGGCAATGCTGCTGGGATCAGTTCATCTGCCACGCTGCCGTTAATCGACTTAATTCTGTGGCCAGTGGATGTTGAGACGCAGCAGCAAGGCGGCTGGGCCCATCTGCAGCACCCACAGAATCACCGGCTACTTCCTAAAGGCTAGTTAGGGCCAACATCCAATCTTGCTTCTTGACATAAATATTCATGCGGTGTAGTTAAGGAGTTATGCAATCAATAGCCACATCCACACAATGGAATCAAAGCGGAATTAGACATTTAAAGATAACTAGAATCACACTCAAAAATATATATATGGCTAACTGAATGTTTGTAAAAATCCAGACTTGCTTGTTACTTATTGCATTTCTCCATAATTTGTGTTTCACCACACTCAACAGGTATGTGAGCCGTGTTGTTGCAAAATGTTACTCAGACTTTAGTATGATATCTCATTTTAACTGATAGTGGTGGTATCACAAAAATACATAATTCTTTTTATTTGTTTACCTTTTTACCATTGACTTCCCAATCCAAAGAAGGTTCAGGGTACCATCCCACGGCGTCACACTTAAACTGGACCAACTGCCCTTTTAAGGCTACCACATTGTCTTCAAAGACGTTCACAGTGCCCCTTTCTGAAATGAAGCAGAAAAAGGCAGTCACGCTCACACATTTGCATACTTGCAGGTGTCATGGTTGTATTTATTTAATTAATTATTTGCCATGATTGGTAATTTGGCAACTCCAATATTGCAAGTGTGATATGCGATTTCTCTCAGAATGTAGAAATATTTTCAGAAATACTTTATTATAGCTAGTGATTTCATATATTGTACCGTAATTTAACCTTGGGTGTAAAATTACTTTTTACACATCTGATTAAAATCTGTGATGATTCAAGCAAGAATTTGTTATATCATTATTACCCACTGAAGCAAATCAAAAGTCACAATACTAGATTACGAAAGCATCCAGTATAAAATCTATATAGCAGTATTAAACTTGCAATAATGATGTGCCCTAAAAAGTGTTTATCACTGACAAAATGATGAGCAGCAGCACCTCGGTTGGCCTGTTCACTTATAGGAAAAAACTGATGTAGTTGATTGATTGAGCACCTTAAAGTGTCAAAAGCCTGACAAATGCTCCTCATCTTTTCCCCCTCATCTAGTACCCTGCCAGCCAAATAAGCCTCTATGGAGTACAGAGGTACAGCGTGTTGTCAGGCAATATGAGTGGCGGAGCCAAATACTATTTGATTGCTGAATTTGGAGCCACAAAGAAAAACATACTCTCCAGCTGTAAAACTGTACATTTTCAGTGTGGACTCCAGATGTATTTAGAGGTTGGTGAGAGCAAATGTTGGCACGCGACCAGCAGCTTTTTTCCTAATGACTGATGAGAGGCTGGGGGGCCATTATAACTGAATAAGTCTATATTGCGGTTCATCGTTTGTGCCACTGCTAAATCATAGATTTTTAAGCAATTATGTTGTTGTTGTTTTATAGGTTTTTACTAGGGGTGGGAATCTTTGAATGTCTCACGATTCGATTTGATTCCGATTTTTGGGTCTGCGATTCGATTCGGAATCGATTTTCGATTAAGAACTATTTTTGATTCAAAATGATTTGATTGACAATGATTTTTGCTTCAATCCATAGATGTGCAAGGAATTCTAATGATCTACTCCAGTCTTACTCGCTAATGCTAATTAGCGCGCTACTCACGGTACTTTTATCACTCAAAAGAACTCTAATGTGGCTACAACTTAACAGTGTATTAGACCGCGTGGAACCACACTGCCCCTCAGTGGCCAAACCGGGTACAACATAAACAGCGCTCCAAATAAAGGCACACACAGACAAAGGCAAGACAGTATAAAATAATTTAAATAAAATGATTTTGGGACATTTAAAATCGATTCTGGATCGTACTAAATGAGGATTGCGATTCTTATGAGAATCAATTTTTTGGGCACACCCCTAGTTTTTATCATGTACATACATGTCCAAATTTGATTCATTTCATATATTCAGATATTGTCTATATAGTGCAAAATTACCACAGAAATTGTCTTTACTTTTGGAGTATTGAGGTTTATAACAACATTCCTCACACAATGGGGTCTGATTTCGTGATCTGCGCAGGGGCAGGTTAGACTTTATTTTGGTATTTAAATACACGGAACTTGGCGCAGTCAAAAACAGGCGTTTTGCGCTGTTGTGGGATTGAACAGAGCTGACTTGAAAGGACGCTTCTCATTCTCTTTAAAATCTGAGTGTGAGAGGCGCACAGTCAAATTAGAAGGAAAAACTGAACTTTCCTTTGGTCTCTTGAGGTCTCCCTAATTTAATGGAATTCAGATATTTCTGGGGTTGGTGAAAGATTCTGGTTGGTAACCCGGTGGGTAGTAGGTGATGTCTGGTCGGTGCTGGATTTCACTTTTCTTTCTTTTCTTTGATCCTTCCTCGGGTCTCCTGACAACTAAACAAATCTAGCTGGATTCTGAAGTATTCGGTTTAGGTAAACGGTATGGGATTTTTAATAAGTTGTAGGTGAATTAATGAGCACACACGCACGCACATATGCACACACATTTAAAAAAAAAAAAAAAGGTGGGGGAAAGTAGGAAAAACTGATTTGATGGAATCCCTTTAAAAGGATGTTTTAATAGGTCTGACTTTGAACAAGGTTAAACATGTTAAAAGTGTGTGGGAGGGCTAAAACCTTTTTTTTTTATGATGATCTCAATACATAGCAGACGATCACCTATCGCAGGTGGGTCAGGAATATACCCCCATGATAAACAGCAGCTCGCTATAACACATTGGAAAAGCGATCCATGAGGTTTGTTAATCACTGTCTGCGGAGGATTTTTGTGTCGATATGGTGGGCTGTAATTAGAGAGCGTTGAGGTCTACATTGAGAGAAGTCAACAGCACTGATTAGTTCACATAAGCATTATTAAGATAAAAATAAAAGAAATAAAACATCCTCCCTATCTGGACAATTAAAGGCATAGAGATGGTCTGCAGCAGATTTGTGGCTTCCTTCCAACGTTCTATGTGAGGCTGCAGTACACAAATCACAGACTTGCTGACTGTTAAGTGGACGTGCCAGGATGCACCGTTAATTCCAAGGCTGTGTCAGGTCAGAGCAATCGTCTGCTTCCAGCCAGCCGGAGGGGTGTGTGGTGTGTGGCATGGAGGGCGGAGTGCCGTTTCACTAACAGTACTATTAATGAGTGAACATGTCAGCGGGGATTTGCAGTTCTGGCAGGCGATGGAAGCTGTCTTTATAATATATTGGAAAATGTGATGGTTCATTGGCTTCCTCTTGCTTTTTTTTTTTTTTTCAGCAGCAGCAGGGTATTTTTCGCACAGTTTTTTTTTTTGTATTTATTTTGCTGAGTTCTCAATTTAAGGGCAAGGATGCAAACAAGCAGAAGGATAAGGTCACTGGAGCAAAAGTCCATACAAATCTTGTGGCTTTTAATGACTTGTCAACTCATCTGAGATATGCCATTTCCATCAGGCTGAATAATGCTGTGTCAGCAACAATAGTCACTATATGTTTCAGGACATCATTTATTTGTGATTAGAGGAAATATGGTGTCTTTTAATCAAGTAGCCGATGTGACTGGACATACAGTATGTAATGATCTATGCATGAGTGTTGTATCATTTTATACTGTATTTAAAAAAAAAGAAAAAGAAAAGGTCACCATTATCACATGGAAAGCAAAACTATTAATAGTATAATAGTCCTTATCTTACAAAACTGTCAATTTACTGTGAGAAAACATTCAGTTGTATTTGCTTGCAGTGAGTTGTGCAATTTTCTAAAAAAAAAAAAAAAAGAAGAAAAAAAAGTAAAGTACACCATTATTAAATTGAATGTACACATTTGACAACTATTTCATAGCTTTATATTTAAAGTGCAAATATTTCGTATAAAAAAAAGCCATTAAAAAAACTGTCCCCATAAAATACTGCTACCAGTTTTGCTTTTAAAAGGAACACTATTATAACGCTAACTACATATTATGACCATTATTGGTAGCTTTAATAGTCTTCAAATATAGAATCATTTTATTGGAAAATTATATTTCCCTTGAGTAAAAATGTGTAAAAAAAAAAAAAAAAAAGTGTACTATAATCCAAGAAAACGATTCATCTAATATATATATATACATATAACAATCATTAAAAGGTATTAAAATAGATAGAAAAACAAATAGATTATTAAGATAAAATATTGCTACCAGTGTTATAAGCTGCAACACAATTATCAGTATGTTTCTAAACATTTAATTAATTAATTAATTATAACCATCGGCATGGAAAAAAAGCTTGTTCCTACAATCAAGCAATATCAAAACAAAAGGAATGTTTAAAATACATATTCTAAACAGGACACCATTAATACTGCATGTTCAGTTGTCATCAAAGCCCATTTATATGCTGTACTGTATTCAAATGCTGAATGTATCAGTTATAATGTTGGGTGGTTGACTTCTTTAAACAAATCTTTAAACAAATGTTATATTTGCTGGAGGAACATTATTTTTTTAAGCCAACGGACTACAAAATTGAGACATTGTGAACATGTTCTGTGTGGCACGGTGGACGATTGGCGAGCACATCTGCCTCATAGTTCAGAAGTCAAGTGTGGTGTTTCCTGTGTGCATTCGGCATGTTGTCCCCTAGCCTGAATGTTTTTTTTTTCAGGTATTACGGTTTGATCCCACGTTCCAAAAACGTGCATGGTAGGTTAAGTGATAACTGCATTGGCATGATATTTTTTCATTTCATTAACTTCATTCACGTTACGATAAAAAAATGAGTTACTTTTTAGTTCTACTTAACCTCACCTGTATTCCATTTGTTCTATTTAAATGTCTTTTTTTTTGTTATTCCCAACATACCTCTCTTTCCGTCTACAAAACGGTTATAATTACATGTAATTCTTCAGTTCCGTTCAAATAAAACTAGAGACAAAGCAGCTTGAAAGGCAAAATGCATGTTTTTCTCTGGTTGAGCTCATATGTTGAAGCAGCAGGAGTGTGTGGGTGGCTACAATCAAAGCAACATTTGCTACTTTCTTTTTTTCTTATCAAGGTTATATTCAGTGTGTTTTGCAACCACTAGCGGTGCAGCAGATTTTTGTGCTTGCAATTTATTCTATACGCAAGAAGACGAGAAGCTGAGGGGAAACCTTTTTATTTTTGTTCATTGAATTACTTTTTATGTCATGGAGTTCAAGACTGAGTCTTTTGTAAATTTTTGCAAAGCAAGTCGTAAAATTATGGACTTAAGTCTACTCGAGTCTTGTTGTCATGAGACTCGAGTAACGACATCAAAATTGGTCCGTTAATGTAAACATGAAAAATACAACATTAAAAATATATACAGACGCTCCCCACCTTACGAACGAGTTACGTTCCGGACGATCGTTTGTAAGGTGAATTTGTTCGTAAGTTGCTTCAGTGTTATATTTTGTATTATAATTTATGTTTAAAGCCTATATAAGTATATTGAAGGTTTATATAAGTATGTTTAAGGCTTGTACAAGTAACCTGCATTGGTTTGTACTGAAAAAAACTTAATAAAATGGAGAGAATACATACAGTACTGTACTGTACTACGTATGTTAGAGAGAGAGAGCGAGACACACACACACAGTATGTACATGTACGTAATAAGATAAATAAAATGAAGTTTAACTTACTTTTGGAAGATGTACTCGATGCTTAAGGAGATGATGGAGGAGGAGGAAGAGGAAGATTTTATATCATGAGAGATTCTTCGTCGTCGCTGGAATCGGCTTCATGGGGACCGGCGTTTCTTCCTCCTCCTCCTCGACACGTTGCTCAGCCTCCAATGAGCTCTCACAGCGCCAAGCATCGGTATTAGCGGCGGAAAGAAGCACTACGCGCAATACAAAATCTAACTTACAGCATCTCTTTCCGAACATTTTTCGACATACTGTACGCGCAGAAATGTTCGTATGTACCGTTGTTCGTAACTCGAATGTTCGTAAGTAGGGGAGCGTCTGTATCACAAACTGGGGCACAAATCTGATACTGACCTTGAACAAAGAGGATTGCTGTTTTCTTGTCATTGCCTTCGAGGTTACAGCTAACTTGACCCTCATGGAGCCTCTCCACACTCTTAAGAACAAACACCCAACCATCTCCATCCCGGCTTTTTTCTGCAGTTACATTAGGGTTGGGGGAGGAGAGCACGCCGTGAATTCTGGAGATGGTGACCACCACTGTGTTGTTCAGCTCCCACAGCATAACATCCCACTTTGCACTCTGGACGCTGCAGGTAAAGCGGGCCTCGTCCCCACTGAGGACAGTCAAGCCGGCGGGCGACAGCTTTATAAGAGCGGAAACTGCAGAAGATTCAAAGGAGAATGCTGAAGTTATTGTTTTGCCACTTTTAAGAAAAAGGAAAGTAGCTCACTTCTTAAGTATTGAATGTTTTACATGTTACTATTAACTAACTTCTTCACGAGTTCACATGCTAGCAAAATAAGATGTACTGTTGAAGGGAAAATAACCATGGTTTGATATGTCCTCATGTAACCTCTTATATAAGGATATGTTGTTGTCCTGAACTGTTGTACGAGTCCAGGTGCCCAACAATTTGTAAATAAAGGGCGGAATCAGCCTGGGAGTGAATGCCTTGTTTATACTGTAGTCCTCCCTGCTTCGCAAACATGTTTTCGAGGGTGCCTGGGAGAGGGCTTGGCCGGCCCGGTTTCTCACGCTCACAACTTTTTGTTAACGAATAAAAGACGGAGCGGCACACGGTGTGGGTAGAGTCAGCTGTGGGATAAGTACGATCGCCCAGCCGTTTTGCAGCTCGTTCTACCCGGACCGTCGGCTCTCCGGTCTAGTGTCAAGGTAAGCGCTGATGATGATCATATTATGCTGCTTAGCGTTGAAGTGTGTTGATTGCTGTTTGCGGGGAATAAGAGGCACCATTATTCTAGCAAAGTGAGGTGTGTTTATTGCTGTTTGCTGGGAATAAAAGGTACAATTATTCTAGCACAGCACAGGTGTTGATTGCTGATTGCGGGGAATAAAAGGCACAATTATTCTAGCACAGCACAGGTGTTGATTGCTGTTTGCGGGGAATAAAAGGCACAATTATTCTAGCACAGCACAGGTGTTGATTGCTGTTTGCGGGGAATAAAAGGCACAATTATTCTAGCACAGTATATAAGTCTCTGTGTATTCATTGTTACTGCCGACCACTCACGATCCTGCATAAAAATATAAAGGTGAAGTAGTGTTTTCCACAAAACAACTGTTAATAAAGGTCTCATGATTCTTTTCCATTTGTTCCTATGGGGAAATGGTTTCATCAATCTGTAACGGGCAAGAATTCTCGAATGGATGAGGAGTCTGAACGCAAGCTCATATGAACGTGCAAAGAGATGTGGACTAATTGGTTTACACCACCATACTCAGGGTGATGTATAACTCCTTTGCGGTGAACTTGGCCTACGGGATCATAAATTATGCATCCATTTAGGAAATGAGGCCTGAGAAAGAAAAAAATATATCTGGGCCAAACAAACAGTTAGCAATCAGAGAATGGCACACTAATGAGCATCATTTTAACGTACTTCTATTGGGAATTGCAATGACTACGAATTCCCATGGTCACATGGTTCCATCTTACTGATAATATTTGCGAGAAAATTCATAAAGTGCCACAGGATCATTAGGGGCTCTTCTAACTGGATGGTCTGTGGGTGTAAACAGAAGTAGTGCCGCACTTCAACACAAGCACTCTGGCTATTAATGCATACGGTATTTTACTGGCCTCCGTGACATCATCATCAACATCACCAGTCAGAGAAGCAGCAGTTTGCTTTATGCTCAACTCTCACCTTGAGTGCCGCACAACAGAAGAACCACAGACAGAACAAAATTGTCCATCGTTATGCATTTGAATGGAGGTAATCCATTAATCATAGCAGAAGGGACCTGGAAAGAAAACAATCAATGACTGCATAAAAGCATGAAAAGGCATCATATGATTATTTTCATAATAATAATAAAAAAAAAAGTCAAACTACACTCTCCAGCCAAAACATTAGGTATGCATATTTACACATTAATGAGATCTATTCCGAGAGATGCACAAACATTTCTGACTTAAAAAAAATATTTCTCAGTTATTATTATGCTAATGTAGTTGTTGTTGGCTTTGTCTCTCATAGGAGACAAAATAAACATTTCATTTCTAGAAATGCAAACTGCAAGCACACTATCTGAGAGCATCACTCAAAACTGAGCAATATAATCAGCACAAAGACAGAATTTCTGATCAACACTATGTATTGGGTCATATTAGAAACATTTACAGTACTAACTGAAGACTTCCAATAGCATAAAGGTAAATCCAATCAGGCAGAAAGTATTACACCATTTAAAGACAGAATAATTACTCAACAAGAATAAACCTGGCTATAAAACAATGCATTAAAATAGCGGGTAAACCTGAAGGTTTAATTAAAGCAATGGGAAAATGTGGCCACTTAAAGGACTGTACAGCAAGTCTTATGGGAAAAGTAAGATGAAATGGCGGTTCTCATAAAATTTGGTTCATCTTAAAAGTAAATTCCATTGTGCTAATGAGAACGCAGTAAATGACATACACAGCATATAATAATTTGTCACTCGGAGAAAGTTTTGGTATTTACTTTTTAATTATAACTATAATTATTTCACATTTGTATAGCCTACATCATTGTTCTATATTTCTTTTCTTTTTTGTATTCTATACTTTTAGACTTTGGTGTAATACAAAGATCAATTAATACAATCTAAACACATTGAAATTTTATTTTACAAAGCTTGACCCAAGGAGAAACTCATTTAAATTCGAATGTGCCTGTACAAATGGTGATAAGTCAACATTTTCTTCTCTTCTAAAGTAAGATTAAATGTGATGACTTACCGCATTGTCATTATGGAACAGAAGTGATAATCCCACATATTTCAATGGTACCGGAACTTCTTTATGTGCGGGGGGCTCCGCGACATCACCCAAAAAAGTCCTGTTAAATATTAGCAAAATGAACTTTGCCCAGCAACCCAAACTGATGTAGATACACACACACATACGCAGTGTGATTCAAACAGCAAACAGTGGCCCTTGTATAGACACACTTCCCACGGTGAACAAAAATAAAACTCAATAAATGAATGGAACACTACAGTGAATAATGATGCCTGTGTATTTTGTACACAATGCTAAAAAAAAGTTGAATTAAAAATCCTGATTTGTCAATTTTGCGACATCTCTCATATGGGATCTTACGAGATTGGGAAATGCGAAAGAACAAAGGTTTCTTTGCAGAAGTGAGGAAACGGCCTTCCGCTGTCAAAGAGCACAAACATTGTTCCGCTCAGTGAAGGTCAGTCGGCAAAGTAATATTTACAGCAGAGATGGAGGGTGTGGCTTAGTTTGCTGTGACTTTCGGCTTGTCCCATCAAAGGTGATTTCTCAAGTAGATTTCATACACTTTGAGGACACTTTGTGTGAGCTAACACTTGAGGGAAAATACAAGTGAATTGCTCCCAACAGATGCAGTGTGCAGCATTTTGCCCAATGTGCTAGAATGATGCATGTATATATTAAAACTATGACCAGATATCGATCCCCTCCAAAATAAATGTATTGTACTTTGCATAAATTAACTACAATTTCTTCATCATAATGAATTTAATGAAACCCCCCCGGCATTACATATTGATTGTTGTATTTCACATCTATCCAGCCGTCCATTTTTTATACAGCTTGTCCTCAATGTCGGGGGCAACATGGAGGCTATACAAGCTCAATTTGGGCAAATGATGGAGTGCACCTTGGATTGGTCGCCAGTCAATTGCAGAAAACTCAAATTTATGGTCACATTCACAATTTGGAGGCTTCTGTTCACCTAAAGTGTTGTTATAATTCAGGAAGAAGCCTGCATATCCTTAACTCATTCACTGCCATTGATGGCTATAGACGTCAAAAATTCATTTAAACTATATCTATTAGTTTTTCCAAAAAAAAATCCACTTTTGCTAAAAAGAGTATGAAAACCTAAAAAAAAAAATTTTTTTTTAATTTAGAACAGATAAAATTTGTGATTAATCGTTAATTAACTAGTGAAGTCATGTGATTAATTACAATTAAAAAATGTAATGGCCTGGCGAGCCTAATCAAAAAATATATATATTAAAAATAAGGGGCGTTTAATCGTAATTAATCGCATGATAATTTTATATCTCTCATAAATGTACAATAAAAAAATTCTAGGTTTTCATAAAAAATGTTAAACTAATAGAAATAGTTCACATTATTTTTTTACGTCTATAGTCGTCAATGGCAGTGAATGAGTGAAATTCTGCACATTTTTAATTGTATGTGAAAGTGGTGTCTGGATATATATATATATATATATATATATATATATATATATATATATATATATATATATATATATATATATATGTGCAAATTCCACACAGGAAGGCCGCAAGTGAGATTCTTAACAAGAAGCTTGTGGCAGACATGCTAACCACCGTCACATCCATTTCATTCAAATGTGTCATTGCGTTATTACTTCCTTTTAAAACCAAAGCAGCTGTTTAGTTGCATTCAGACAGCATTAAAATAATATTTAATTGTCTTCGCTATGAATTCAAATTTAATATTTTTTTTAGGGCAGGGCCTAGAGACAACATAGCTACGAATGATGATAAAGATAATGAAAACTGCATGGTCCCATCATTCTTGCCAGGCTCTGAATAGTGTTCCATTGATCTATAAATATGCAAATACTTACTAAATACAGCCACTAAATCATGATCTTTTTTTAAAACCACTTTTACTTTATTGCAATTTCCATTTGCATCCATGCCTTAGTCACATTTTTCTTTTAAGAAAGTGCATTGTTTCGACAACAGTTTTGTCAGAGGTCACTGTACATGGTGTCCACAAAGTCTGGGTACATAAGGGATTTCACGATTTTATGTATTCATATTAGTTTTCCTCCACAGACTGAAGATGGCTGTCTAAAGAACAAAACGACTTGGCACTCTTAAATAGACGACAAGGATGATCTTACCGCAAAATTGCTTAAGAATTTAACTTTCGACCTATTCCATCGAGTTCACCTGAATTTTGCAAAGCACATCAAATTATGCATTGAAAATGATGTCAAACATGTTGAAAATATTTGCCAACATTACAATTGAATACAATTGTTATGTTTTAAGAAATATGTGGGTTTTTTACTATGTACCCAGACTTTATGGGCACCCGGAGCTTGTAGTCTTTCAAGATGTGCTCATTAGAAATCATAGCTTGTAGTATCCATGCAGCTGTCTGTTTGCATTGTGTCGCTATAACAACTGGAAAAAAAAAATTAAGAGAGGGAGAATCTCTAACCCCGAAACAGAGTTTGAGGTAACAAGAAATTGTATAGCAGGGTCATTTCTTTGTCTTTGAATGTAAAACATGCTAAATTTGTTAGTCACAATAACATTAAAGACATTATTTGCAACACTATGCTACTCTGCACGTATTTGTTTGTCCTGTAGTAAGTGTCTAAATGTAAAATATAAAAATTCAATCCATCATTGCAGTCAAAAGAGAAGAAAAGGCGATGATGACTTTTCACTTGACATCTTCAAGCACATGACCAGTGTTTTGTTTTTTGTTTTTTGGGGGGGAGGGGTTCAAGGCGGGTGCAGCGCTGCCTTGGGGGAGGAGTCAAGATGCTGCCCGAAGGAGCCAAAGTGGCCAATGGTCAGGGGTCAGGGACAGATGTCACAGGAGGATCCTTCAGGCTGGACAAACAGAGCAAAACAAAAAGGAGGTCACTCATTTCCCAAGTGGATGTGACGGTGGAGGCAGCCGCCACCACTCTGCCAGTGTGCCACCCAATCCAGCCACTCCTCCGCGAGCGCATCCGAATCTCACTTGGCAGCTTCCGCTAACGCACTGTGACAGGGGCTCGCAGGGCTCGGGAGGGATTGCAATTTCTGCAAAGCTCGCTCTTCCAGAACCTGCGTATTTCCTCGAGTGGGTCACAACAGCCCAACATGCAAAGACTGACGAAAAAGAGAAGCTCTGCAGAGTGGGATTATGTGGGATTGTTAGCATCACTGCCTGACAGGAGCCAAAATTGAGACTTTGGTATTTTCAATGTTACGATAGATAATCCGAAAGGCGTGTTTGGGCTCAATGAATCTGCTAGCATGTGAACTTTAGTTTGGTTCCACTAAGCAAACTGATCAATGCTAAGTGAGACAAATATTAAACAACAATGGCATGTGCCGCAAATAAAATGCAAAAATGAACACCCAACAGTCACGTAATTTGGAGTTCAAACATTTTCCGAAAAAATACAAAATACACGCGAGCGGTGAAACAAGTTCTCGAGTAATTTAAGTGCCTCAATTTTTAAAAAATGCTCAGGGATTGTTTTTTCTTACTGGTTAATTAGGTGTGCATGGTCAGGAAGAGTCAAGCTAGCTTTAATAATGTTATGCATGACTGTAACACAGCTTCAAAATAAAATCTTCCCAAATGCACTAATACGCAGACAACAATGCCTTGGTAGGCTTTTATTTTGAAGGTGTTCATTGAAGCGTGTGGGGACATGAAAGCTAACCTGACTCGTCTTCCCGACTACAAATTGGATAGTTTAACCCGTGGGCAGTATTTTATTTTGAAATGGCTTGGTCAGAACCAACAAAAAGCCAAAAAATGGTCACAATAACGCCTAGGGGTTAAATTACCATCGCAAACTGTACCACCAACTTCAACATGTCATCCTGAAATGATGTTTAAATCGTTAATTAGGACGTTCACTATTTTATTTTTAATTACACAGACATTGTTGCATACGGCACCTGTTCAAATCGTTAGCGCACTTATTGGCTAGCAGCTCGAGCCGCTGGGCGAATGCCCCATATAGGCTGGCAGGATCCGTCTGACTTGTTTTCAAAGGCTGTTTAATATGCGAAAATTATTAGCCCAAAATCTCACTTAATAAAGTTTCTCAAGAAGAAAATACTGCTTTGAGCAGTTTAAATTGGGGGGCGGGGGGTAGTTGATTACCTAAAAATTTAAACCAATAGGTCGTCATTATAAAATAGTTTTTTAACGAATCGACACACCTGCAAGCCTAACCCAAGGCCTTTGCACATTCGTCACTCTATTAATGATGCAGTTTTACATCTAAATATTAACACTGCTTAACTTTTTTCTTCTTTTTTTTTTTTATCAGGCTTAATAGTAGCTCCATCGCTCAGTGGATTGCATCTCAGTCAAGATGTAAACAGTGTGACCTGTTTGTTCAGGTTCCACTATAACAAAATTAACTATGAGGTCATGGGTAGAAAAAAAATAAAGAGGCAATTACAGTAGGCTATGTCATGGTAACACATTAAACCCCTGATTATGCATCCAATCAGATTGCTCTGAAGTCACCCATATTATACTCAAAGGTAGGGGCACATTTTGCAAAGGCAGAATTTTTTATCTATATCATGGGATCAGATGTGTAACTTGTGAAGTGTAGTGGCTCGTGATGGTAAATAAAACTCTACTGCCACCCAGTGGTAGGGAACGGGAGATGACGTTTACCTAAAATGGGAGGGCGTCAGTGTGTTCCCTTGACTCAACTACTCAGCCTCTTCTTCCTGTTGAGAGAAACACACTGTTAGATTAATGACAAAGTGGTTAGTGAATTAACAGCCTACTACTGTTAGTCAGAAACTACCTGTGTTTCTTCCAAGTATTCTCCCTTGTTGGACACATAGAAGGAGAGCGAAGGGGAAAAAATAAATACAATGTGATGGTAGCACAGGATTGCATGTTAGTGGTTATTCAATTAATATGTACAAAAAATTGAGGTATGTAAAAGGCAACATATTTCCACTTGTCTGGTCCACATGCGCTATGTTTGTGTCAACAGTCAAGAGCAGCACAACAAAATGTTGCCACCTGCTTTTAAGGAAATAGAAAGAAAAAAAAACATTGTCCTGGCAGTAAAAACCTTCAACAGATAGGCCTTTGTATGAATTGGAGCCTTGGGGGAAAACAAAAAATAAAAAAGATTTAGTAGTAGGAGTAAGGTATAATTTCATTAATGGACACCAGGATAACTACACTTTTACAACCAAAAGGTGAAAAACTCAAAGGTACGAAAGCAACATTATTAAGGACACCATCTGACAATAACAGATACTCCTGAAGGTACAACTTTTTGGAATACGCATTGAACACAACCACAGCAAACAAATATCTACAGTACAGGTACCTCTTCGTCAATGTCAGCCTCTTCTTCCTCCTATCAAAAATAAAACCACGCGATGTTAAAAAATAAATATATATGTGCATGTTAAAAAGGTCACATTTTCAAAAGCATGAAATGTTACAATCCTGAATAAAAGATACAAAATGTATTGTTTTAATGATGCTTGTAGGAATTTATGAATCCAGGTCATGCAGCATCCACACCGACACAGAGGGAAGAATAAAGGACATGATGACTTTTTTTTAAAAACTTTTTCTTCGTCAACCTGCAATAAAAAAAAGAGACGAGACTAGAGGAAAGCAGCCAAGCAAAGCGGGGAAGCGTGCGGCCAAAAAAAAAACAGGCAAGAATTTGGAATGTCTCAGGAAAGCACACAACCTTTTTTCACTTTTGTGACTAGTTCAACTTGGATTTGTGAATTTCGATGCATCACAAAGTTGTTGCTTTTTCAAGAGTTGATTTGGGCCTTGCTGTGTAAAAAGATGTTGGGCTGATGACTTTTTCAATATTGACACAGCAACTTTCCGGAGTGTCTGATGTGTTTGTGTTCAGCAAATTGTCAATCAACATTTAGTATGAAATCCTAAATAGGTTATAGAGTGTAATGTTTGAACTTGAAGTGGAGGACGAGCACCACTTTGTCTGCAAAAACTTTTCAAACCACGAAGTACAGTACTTAAAACAAGTGATGTTCGATACCACTTTTTTTCTGACCGATACCAGTACGAGTACTCAACTCTTCGAGTAGTCACTGATACTGATATCAAGTAACGATACTGATGGTACTTTTGATGGATACAATTTCTCACCTCAAAAGATGATAGATAATTTTAAAGAAAGACTTATATAAACCAATATAGCACTTATCCTTAAAATTGCGTGAAATTAATGACAATTTTCTGTTCTTGTAATTTCTAGTTCCTGATTGTAAAACAGCCACAAGGGGGCAGACGATTGTGAGTATCAATACTGTGAAATAAGTCCTGGTACAAAACATATCATATATATGTCAAATGCAGTTGCAGTTTACTTCATTAAATTTCCTAATTAAGAAACTGTTTATATTTTTTGTTCTATTAAATGCTTGAGCCCTTCTGTATGGAAACAAACCGTGTTTTAAAATAGTTATTGTATTTGTCATATTACTGCTCACAAATACAATATTAGTAAATTGCAATATAATGCAAGTATATGAAATTATCAAATTACAAAATAAAAAATAAGTAATGAAGTCATTATCTTGTAAATGGTAAGTTGTGCGATTTATATGTTATCGCTTTTGACAATGATGTCAGATTACAGGTTTTAATAAGATGAGGCATGGTGGAGACATTTTGGGAATTTCTGATCAACTGGAAAACGGGGACAGTGATGGAAAGTGAAGGGCGATCGAGAATAAGTAAGATATGAATTAAAGAAGTTGTGTTTCTACCTCAAGCTGCTGTAGCTCCTCCTCCTCCTATAAGGAATGATAACAGATTGCAGGTTAGCAGACTTTGGGGAGCAAAAGAGCAGAGGCATGTACTATCGATAAGTCGTCTACTTAAAAAAAAAAAAAAAGATAGGATAGTTGTAGTTGTCAGGAGGACTGAAATGAAGAAGATGATGTTAAAGGGAAAAAGAGGGGAAAAACACAAGTTAACTAAAGTAACGTATAAAGATGAATGGGAGGAAGAGAGCAAGACCAAAATGCTCTTAGCCTCAAAGACTGCCAAGAATTCTGTGGCATCAAACTCAGATGTGTGATGACTAGTTCACAGGGATGATGGCCAATGGACAATTACCTCCGACCGCAAATCCTCTTCCTCCTGGGGCAAGCAAACCAAGAGTTGGACATGAGGCCACACACAGCGTGCATGAAGAGGCAGAAACAGGTTGAGTCAATAAAGTTATGAAAGATACGAGCGCTGTAAAATCTGCTTCGAGTACATGCGTTAATTCAGACCTATCGGCCCTTGCGTGTCAATGATGTCATTTTAATAGCTATATGATTATCTGTGATGTGTAGCTTGTTTAAACGGGCCGTGACAATCTGGGAAATAATTTGTGTAACCTCTAAAGATGAAAACCTATGATGTTGAACAATTTGGAATTCAACCAAATGTTTGAGGAAAATAGGGATGCACCATAGGAAGTAGAAGGCGGTAAAATATATTTAAAAAAATAAAATAAAAAAGTGAGAGCAATGATGATGACATGTAAAATCGGTAAAATTACCGAATGAACAATACTGAGCTCTCCAGAAAAAAAAAAAAGGAAGTAGAAGGCGGTCTGCTGTGTTCCCTCCCACGAGGGCGCAAACGCCCCCTT
The DNA here is from genome assembly GCF_051991255.1 of Vanacampus margaritifer. Lineage (NCBI taxonomy): Eukaryota > Metazoa > Chordata > Actinopteri > Syngnathiformes > Syngnathidae > Vanacampus > Vanacampus margaritifer. The sequence continues at coordinate 17,872,447 of NC_135436.1, forward strand.
CAACTTGCACCCATCTAACAAAATACCAAAAGATGGACAACTCCACCCATGCGCACAGTTGGACTATACGCTTTGCACTGGGCACAAAAATAGGCCTCTGAGTGTTTTTATTTGCTATACATTTTATCAATAATAGTTGTTGGCATCTTTTTAAACTTGTATGAGTTAAATGTTAAAATTTTGCATAAAATATTCCCTGTTAAACGTTGGCAATGGGAAGATAATTATTACCATTGCCCAATCTATCGGGAGGGAATCAAAATCTAAACAAGTCCAGCACCTACACATAAAGGTTGTGTCCAACCTTAGAGGTTCCACCACAAAAAAAGTGAGAAACTAAAAGTTGCAGCCAAAATTGAGTATTGGAAGACCAAAAATAAGAGCACAAAATGTAGATACTAAACTGTATTTTTTTTCAGCTGTGAATTTCTCCACACATTAAAGTGGGTATTTACATATATATATATTTTTTTATAAATAAATAAATGTCTTACTGTCATATTGGTTAAAACTGACCTGACAGTAAGCAGAGAACAACTAAAAATATCTGTGGCGAAAAACAAACAAAAAAACAGTAATCTCTGGCCCCATCTAGTGCCTCTAATTTGAACTGCAAGAAATCACCACACCTGAGGAAAGACAGAAAACGGATCTGACTAGGTAACCATCATTTCACGGGCACGAACGACTGGAGTGGAAGGCGATCTCCAAGTACCCACTTCACAGCAGTGATCTGTGATCGCCCTGCGGGCCAACTTTGCATCATCTGCCCATGGAGGTCTGCTTGCGCTTCCTTATAAATGTTTACGTACTTTGATCTTCTGCATGGACACCAGAGAGCCTATTTCTGCTTCCATCATGTCAACGATTGTGCACTTCTCACACAAATACGGAGCCCCTAATGTTTTTTGTTTTGATATTCTAATATTTTCCATAATGGAGAGTAACGGCCATGCTAGAATATGTTAGAATGTCTTTCATCAGCTTATAGGTTAAAAGTAGAACATGCTGCACAATAAAATAGCACAAAGAGGAAGACATTCAGCACGTTATCATTTTGTGCAATGGAATCAGGGGACTGTTACTTTTTTTTTAACAGAATTGTGACTGAATCACAGAATTAATGTTCTTTCTCTGCTATGCAGGGCAGTCAAATGCCCCCCACCCTCCGAAATGTGACCAAGTAGAGGACAAGCAAATTGGAATTGCATTTCCAGCAACTATGGAAAAAAAGAAAAAAAACATACCTGTTCTTCATCTTCCTCTGCATGACCCTGTTAACAGAAAGACAACATGGACTTAGAGACTGAACATTGACCTAACAGAATCACACACAACACGGGATTTGTGATGACCTTATGAGACGGATGGACAAGGACACAAGGATTTTTTTGATACGACATTATCATCAACTGATTGACAATAAGACATTGAGGAGGAAAAACAAAAGTGAAACAGCGAGAAATCCTGCCACTTTGACTGAAAGAGTAAGAATGTTTGAGGATTAGTTTAAAAAAAAAGAAAAAAAAAGAAAGAGAATTGCTGCAGAGACGTAGTCACCAGGAACCAGGAAACAACAGCTTAGTAAAGAAAAAAAGGACGTTAAAGGGATTTTTGGGATACTGAAAGTGAAGAACATCTTCGGAATGTTTGGTTGAAAAGCAAAATAAAGTTAGAGGCCATCAGTTACTGTATCTTCGGGTTCTTCATCTTCTCCTCCTTCCGTGACTTCGTTTTCCATAAGCTCTGCTCCAGCTTCCTCCTCGAGACCTTCGCCTTCCTCTGTCTCTCCATGTGGGTCCCCGTTCCGGTCTGCTTCTGGAACCTCCTTTGTTTTTTTGTAGGTGAAAACAACAAACTGGTGATCAGGGTAAATACATTAGGTTTGTTAGACAGTAAATGCAAAGTGAGTGGCACACACGTCAACTGGAGACATTCTGGAAATTTAAAAAGAGGCTTTAGTGCACACTAACAAAGAATACAAAACAAAGTAGAAGCAGATCACGTGAGTACGGCAGATGGTCAGCTTACTTTTAGAACCTTGACAATAACATAAAACATTCGTGCATTAAATTACATTTTTTTTATCATGGTTAGCTGTCACTCACATCCCCAAAGGACAACATCGCATGTCATTGCCAACTTGTAGCAATCAAAACAAGTTGATGTGGGTGAAGGGTGTTGGAAAAACAACTCTGCATCATTGTGAGTACAGTGATGGTGTAGTTAGTGTTAATGTGAAGACTTGACAGGTGCACCTGAAGGAACGTGAGAGTGTGATCAAGCTGACGAGACATGAAAGTAAAATGCATCAATAAAACATTACTATTGAGTCATCCTGGGTTTCCTCTTCATTGGTTTCTTCCGTGTGAGTGCCATTCTCCACAATGTGTTCTTTGTCAGCCTGCAGTGCTTCCTGTGTTGAGGAAAGGATTCATATAAACAGAAAGGCAACATGCTGACTGTTTGGAAAGTTTGGGAGGAACAGTCCAGTGATTTCAGTCCAGTTCATGAATATGGATACCTCATATTGATACACTAGAAAAATTCCTGCGGAAATTTGGAATGGGACTGCTGACTCTTGCAGCTAAGTGAAATTTTAGCCATTTAGAAAGAACATCATTACGTCACTAACCCTATAACGCCAAACGTATTATATTAAATACAAGACATTTTGATAATGTTTTTTTCCCATTAAAACCTTGACGTATATGAACTCACACATGCATTGCACGGATAATCCATTAGAGGGCAGTATCACCCAGTTGATGGCTTTTCCAGCGACCTAACAAGATAGCCCCAATTGAGAAAGAAGAGACACCTGGACTTATTAATAGTGGGAAATTATTTTTCAGATTTTTTTTAAATACTAATATGTTTGATATGTCTGTTTATTATAATATTTTTGACAGCTATAAATGTATGAATTTAAAGCACTGTGGCCGGATGTATCAAATATGACACAAATCAAAAGTCATATGTTGAAGTTGATTTTCAAAAAATAAAAAAAATTGTTTGTTCAACAGGACTAATAACGACTCTATTTTCAAAGAATCAGAATTTTCTCTCATATATTTCAATTTCATGGTTCAGGCTTTAAAGGGTTAAAAGCGAAAAGTACAGCAGATTTAATTATTTCTTTATTCCAATTTGCTTAACTTGTCAGATGTCTGAAATGAGACTTCATATTTCGCTAAATGTTTCTGTAAATATGTGCATTTCTAAAAAACACTTAAGAATTTGTCTCCGGAAGTAAAGTGGTGTAATATTCTGGTAGTTGTCACGGGAAGCTAACGTGAAGCTAGCATCATGTAACAATAATAAATAATGTCTGCAGTATTTAAATATTTCAATGTGGAAAACGGAAACAGTGCACCGGTGACTTGCAATGTCTGCAAATTGAGCATTTCGTGTGGCAGAAATTATAAAACCTTGTTAAAGACAGGGGAGGGGGAGGGGAAGTTTTTTGCTCATGTGACTTGGACTCGGGTAAATGTGATCAAGACATCCCTATTCAAAACTGTTTCAAAATATTATAAACAGCTCTCTGCATAATGAGGTATGTCAAAAGCGATGCAAACTGCAGTAATCTGACAGGGTCAATTAAAATTGATTATCTGATGTCAATACTTTTTGTAAAGGTAGACTCCTTGTTACAGCCCAAACCTAGATAGTGCTGGTTGACGTAATGTTGTGGTGTATAGTTAAACATTAAACAAAATGACCATTTTAGGGACCACCAAGGTGTTGAGAGAACAATTGAATACAGAGAGCATGGGGAGAAAAATGAACTGATGAAAAGAATTAAGAGTCTTGACCTTTGAACCAGGAGGAGGGGCCAATCCCAGGAAGGCATATACAGAGTTATCTTCCTTGGCATCAAAGAATGTCTCATAGTCCTGAATAAAAACATCAAATTATTTATCAACAATTTATCTCATAAATGTACAACGTGAGTATGAATGAATGACATAATTATCACATTGTTGTTGCTATTTTACACTGACCCCACAGTAGCTCTCTTCATTGAAGATCTGAGGGGGCAGTGGGATGCCGTTGGAGGGTTTCTTCTCCTCTGGTACATTCTGTCTCATCCACTTGCGGTTCTCCTCATTGCAGGCGATGTCCAGCTGAGTGTAGTCCACCTTCAATGCTTCCAAGAAGCCCACCACATCTTGTTGCTTCTTCTTGATCTGGAATTACAGGGAACAACTTTGTTTTCTAGGACAAGAGGTCCAGCGCGATATTAAAACAAAGAAAATAATGTAGTGATAAAGTTTTAGAGTGGTAACTAGAAGTAAGTCAAGTCAAGTCAAGTTTATTTATACAGCCCTGAATCACAAAAGAGTCTTAAAGGGCTTTACATGCCCAGAGTTGACAAATATTAACGACAAGTAAGGTACAGGTACAGGCGTCACCAACTTTTTTTTTTGGGGGGGAAAATTGGGAGCTATTAGTACTGATTAATGCACATACATAACCCTAAAATAACAAATGTACTTTAGAATAATTAATGGTAATCAAACATCTATGTTTTAAGAGCAGTGATTCCCCACTAATGTGCATGGCGCATTAGTGTGACATGAGCCCAACACGTGTACTACAAGAAATTATTCAATGTCACTTTTTTTCATTTTTAATTTCTAGCAAAGTCTTATTCTTTCACTTTAAATAATATTTTTTTATTATTTATAGTATTTTGGTTAATGTATCGATGTATCATAAAATGCACTTGATGGCAAACGATAGGCCTACATATTGTAATGTATCCAGTTGTATTTATGTTGGGTGGGTTACCTGAGATGTGTTTTTTTTTTTTTCTCTAATGTGTCTTGGCTCGATAAAAGTTGGGAAATGCTGGTTGGGAAGCCCCACCGCAGGCTCTCCCCACTCATGCAAATAGGCCTGTGCACGAGAAGGGATCGGGCAACACAGCAGCGCTTTCCAACAGTGGGGGGGTTTCAGCCGCTTCACCCCACAAACTGAAATTATTGCCAAAAGTGACCCATTCACCACTGTGGACATTCGGTCCGGCACGGTTCGTAATGAGAACTTGCCTTGCGGGCCTTTGGTCTAGTCAGTGGGCTTCGCTTGCAAATGTGTTACCAAACATAGATCCATGCCAAATCGTTGAAAGGCGACTGGCGTTGCATTGCGTTTGGGAGAATACAAGCAAAGAAACATCGCTGCAATGAGAATAAAACAATAATAAAAGGTCCAAACTTACCGCCGTGGATCCCGATGAGGTGGCGAGAAACACTTTGATAACCATGATGTTGCTATTTTCTTATTAGAGTAAGCAACAAGTATGTTCTTAAGGGAGAAGGTAGCCCTCCCTCCTCTATTATTAGAAGTAGCAGCGCCACATGCACGCACGCACACAATCGCGCGCGCGCGCGCGCACCGCTGAGGCTATTTTTTGCCACCGGGCTCCATCAGTGCACGATTGGTGACTTGTCCCCTGGAGGAGCAGCACTGATTGGCAAATTCAGCTGTCAGTCGGCCGCAGGACAGTGAAGTTAGCCTCCAGCTCCTTGCTGAACATACATGGACAGAAATAGCAACGACGAATAGGAAGTCCCTGTTTTTGTTTCTTTGCTTTTTCTTGCCCGTGTAAGTCAACTCGAATTTTCTTTCTTTGCTTTTTCTGCCCGTGCAAGTCACTCGAATACAAAATGGTAAAATGGTGGCCTTTTACGTGTAGCCTGAAGTGCTTTTCTATCTGTTGTGGCCCTCATAACGCTTCACACTGATGACGCAGCATCAGCAGCAACTGGGGGTTCAGTATCTTCCTCAAGGTCACAATTAGGGATGGGGATCAAACCCTCAACCGCTGGGTTGGGACATATCACTCTACTACTGAGCCAAGACAGATTTATTGATTTTTTCAACACATCCTCATAACAACCCTGTTTGGTGAGCCGTCAAGCCAAGCAAATAACTTAACCATTAGCATCAGCAATGACTAAATTTTAATATTTGTTCTATGAAATTGTATTCATTTATTCCAATCCCAGCAGTCTATTCTCTTCTACCAGGCCCGAGCAGTGGCGGACTGCACAGCTGACAGAATAAAAAATTTATTGCACTTTTGGTTTGTTTATTATCCAACGCTAAACAAATATGCCATATATATCTAAAAAAAAATTTAAAAAAAACCCCACTCTGAAAGTGAATTCTAATTAACTGAATTTTAAAAAAAAAAAGTCAAAATGAAACAATAACTAATGAAATATCCAAAGCTATATTTCATTGAAATTCTTTACTGCTTAATTTGGTCGTGCATGACCATCAACTCTCCTGCCAGTGCTATTTTTCCATGAACAGCTCTGATTGGTCAATCACCGGATGGAGTCCCGCACTGGGCGTGGTTCCTGCCTCACTTCACCCAGTTCTATGTCTTTTCACCAAGTTTAATTTTGGTTTGCCACCGAAGATAGGCTGCTATAAGGCATTACCAGCCGAACCTTAACCACAACTCTCAGAGCCTATAGGCTGATGTTAAAAAATTGTAGTAAATTATTTTTTAAAACAACATACCAAGCAGGATTCAAACCCATTTTCACACTCACCGGCACAGAATTCTTACTTAGTTCTCGCACGACAAAATAGCACTAGGTGGTGAATTGCCGGTCATTTTTGTTTTTCCTGAGAAGTGCAATGGAAACTGGAAGCAGCAGCAGTCAGATAAAGCAAGTTCATGCCAAAATGTTATTCATATCATTGTGTGTGTAAGTGCAGTTACTTCTGCCACATCAGCAGCTTTATTAAAGAAAAATAGCAGTCCTTGAATTTAAATTCTTTCATTCCTTTACTGTAATTTACTACATACACATATACCAGAATACACACATGCATTTACAAAGGGAGTGATTAGACAGTGAAGGGGCTGCGTAAACAGTCAAACCCTAAACAGTTGGAGGTTGGTTCCTTGCTCAAGGCTCCTGGGCAGTGCCAAGCACATCGTGTTTCCATTGATCCATAGCAAGTCTTCTGCTCTTCCGTATTTTTTTCTCCTTTAATTTTAAACCTACATCTTTAAATCCCCAACCCAACAAGTCAAGTCCTTGGTTATACTATGTCCTACAAAGGAGTTGGCAAAAGTTTGCCATGGTATTTTAGCTATCAGTTCCCCATTCACAACCAAGAGTCAAACTTAAAAGTGCTCTTGGACAGAGAAAGAAACTTATCGACACAAGAAAGCTGAGGTAGATGAGGTCAATGGTCAAATTAGACTAGCACTAATTTTAACCACTTTTTTTTTTTTTACATGCCAAATGAGTCCTATATGTTTTTAATGTAGGACTCAAAATGGCTGAGGTAGCAAAGTAAAAAGGGAAGATTGTCACGATGATACAATCCATGTCAAAATAATTTTTAAATAAGCTTAAAACATTCAAGGATCATTTTCTTATATCCAAGCTTTACTGTGCTAACAGATGAAGACTGAGGTAGCAGGTGTTATCATTAGTACATTTTTCAGCGCCCTACCAAGATTCAACTGATTTTCTTATTTTTAATAGTAATCAATGCTCCATTGATAGAGACGATACATGAACACCTTCTCAGGTTCATTAAATGATACCTTGAATACTTGACTTTTTTCGTTGTCCGTGGTGAGGCGATAACAACATCACAGAATGTCCAATAGTGTTTGTCAAGCTAAATCTTAGCTTTTATTAACCCCTCCAGAGAGTGATTGTGTGTAGGCGTATTCGCATCTAATTTGAAATTGGGTGTGTGCATTTATCATGCTTAGGTTCAGTTTTGATCCCAAGTGAGTAAAAAAGAATAAATCCTGATCCTTAAGAATGAACTGCTGTTAAAACCAGCTGGTACAAATTGGTAGCAGGGCAAATACTCAACGGAGTTGAGTAAAAATAGAGCTCAGGTTTGTGAGTCAGCACGGTTTGACGCCAAATCTGAGCCTGGAGGTGGCACTAAAGGGGTCACTTGAGACCGGGGTGTATGGGTCAATTGAGACCGGGGTGTATGGGTCACTTGAGACCGGGGTGTATGGGTCACACGCGGGGAGCCACTGTCTACGGATTCCGATTTCCAAGCTGGTGATTTTGAAGAACGTGGTCGACTCAAACTGACCCCTTTCCTCTGTCTCAGTAATTTTCTGTATTGATTTAGGGTCAGCCCGGGGTAGGCTGGTTTCCCCCTATGCAAGTTCTCAACCACTGGTGAGAAAATGTATTTACGTTTTTGGAGTTTGCGTTTCACCACTTTCTTTACAGGTGGCGTTGGGAACCAAACCACCGTATTCTCTTCTTTTTTCACTGGCTGCTCCGGGACCACCTCTGATTTCTTCTCTTCTGACACCTCTTCTTCAGTAATTAACTTACTAACCTCGGGTGGCTCAGTGGTGACCTCGGTAACCTCTGAAACTAACAAACATTCATGCATGGTCTCATGTTATTGTGATATGGATTGTGCAAATTGTTGATTGTTTTCGTAATGATGTTGGTTTACACTGAGAGACATTAGTAGCTCACCTGGAGTATCGGCCAAGTCACTCCTTGGACCTTCAATTGTGTATGATTCCTGAGGTCCACTCTCCTGGTAAACGCGTCGCTCAGTGGAAACATTTCCGGCAGATTTGCCACAGGTTTGCAGCTTGTCTTCAGAATCCGAAAGTTCTGACTTATCATGACTCTCAGACTCACTGCGTGGCGAGGAGACGACTACCTCAGTCTGGACCAACTTGTTCAGTTTGCCTGTGAATGAGAAATGAATCTTGAGATATCACTGACAATATCAACTAACTTGAGTTTTTGGCTTAGTGTACCTCTCTTTTTTGGTTGGTTCTGGAGTCTCAAGGCATAAATATTGTGTATCTCCAGCTCTCTTTTTATGTCCTGTTTGAAAAAACAGTGTATTCTTAATCATCAAATAGATATATTTACTTTTTTAATCTTCCATTTCTGTGGTATTCAATGAATTCTGTCTGAATAGGAACAACAAAAATCAATTTACTCGAGTTTCCTTGGATAACTCATAAACTTGTGTTTGTAGACAGAAAGATGTCTTTCTGGCCGTGTTGATTTTTTTGTGTTCTGTTGCTGCTTGGCGATTGATGGAGCCTCGTAGCAATTTGTTACACCTCTCCAAATCCTGTAACATATCAAAGAGAATAATTAATAGAAAGTAATCAAACTAAGTAGTGTTAACATGAGTCATTTTACACGCAACAAAACCAGATATGGTATAAGGGGGTTGCACATGAAAAACACTAAATAGCAAAGGGGTTTAGTGTCTTGCTCATGAAAACAAATCCAGATTTCCAATTTACTGGTTGGCTGGCGCAAACCACCCTTAAATCACCTTCCATGCTGCCCTATTCCCGTATGCTCTGTTCTCAATAACTTCATTGCTGGTGAAGTTTTCCAGTATCTGGTACAGCGGTGGTTTTGCATTAGAAGTGCTCCACCAGACTCCGCAGTTGACAGTATGGTACATTTCAAAATATATAGTGCTTCTTAACTCATTCACTGCCATTGAAGGCTTTAGACGTGAAAAATTCCTTTGAACTATTTCTGTTAGTTTAACATTTTTTCCAATTTTTGACAAAAGTATGAAAATCTAGAAAAAAAAGTTTTTACTGTACATTTAGAACACATAAAAATTGTGATTAATTAATTAAAATTTAATTGCCTGACGACCTAATTTCTAATATATTTTTTCTTTTTTTAAATTATCTTTTTTCAAAAACTTCATTTTTAATAATCTTTTTTTTTCATTTTTAAAATTCTTTCCCCCCCCCCAAATTTTTTTAATTAAAATTAGGGCGTCAGGCGATTACAATTTTTAATTGTAATTAATCGCATTACTTCAATAGTTAACTCATTAATCACAAATTTTATATCTGGTCTAAATGTACAAAAAAATGTTTTACTCTTAACAAAAGTGGAAAAAAATTTAACTAATAGAAATAGTTAAAAATGAATTTTTGACTTCTATAGCCGTCAATGGCAGTGAATGAGTTAACCTGGGCTTAATCGAACCGCAGGGCTTGGCAAAGGTCAAGGCTCACACCCAAGTCATGATTCATGACGACACGCCCCGCTTGGCTGTCCTTGACAACAGGGAATTTGGTGCGATCAATCGTCGACTTGTGCCTGTTGTGATGGTACGTCGCGTGATTTCTTTATTATTGTAATGTTGAGCAAAAATGGAGCCTGTTGTTTTCATGGTATCTGATGCCCCATCTTAAGAAATCAGTGGTGATTGTTTTAAAAATGCTCTAAAAATGTAGTTAAAGGTGAAGTCAACCCAAAAAAAAATTATTCTTAATATGTTCTATGCAGCCCCACTAGTCTAAATACGGTACTCTGGTTAATATTGTGTTTGTGAAATGTGAGTTAAGCAGCAAAATCCAACAGTTTTTATCAATTTCAGAAGGCGGCCATTTTTCCACTCACAGCTCAGCCTCAGAAAACAGGTGATCTGTGATTGGTCGTTGCCTGAGCACTGAGCAACTGTGATGTCATCTTCACTCGACAGTATGTAGCAAAATGTCTGCCATGCTTCAAAACTCATATACCACAAATGTAATATTAATCAGATTGTTTAGACTAGTGAGGTCTCATATAACATATTATTGTCAAGAAATGTTTAAGGTTGACTTCCCCCCGTCATTGTCCAAACTGCATGATTTGCAATGTCAAGTTGAGCAATTCTGGCCCAGCACAACTAGCAAAACTAAAGTGACACTTCCTTGAGTTGCATGGAGCTGGACCACACTCCTAACTCAAAACACTCATATCTCAAATTGTTTTTCCCCCATTGAAATAAATAAATGGAAATGCAAATAATCCATTCCTGCTTTTCGTGGAAGCCGTGTGGTTGCACTACTCTTTGTGTGCTGTTTAGTTTGGCAGTAACCAGGGGCGGACCGGCCATTGTGAATTTCGTGATTTTCCGGAACCTCCATTTTCGGGCCGTTACCCCCCACCCCTGTCTATCTGTGCGTGTCACTGGCCGCCCTTCTTCTGGCAACAAAAGACGAATAGTAATGGCTGTATGTAGGCCGGCATCCCCCACATGGTGTGAAGTGAGTTGAGTCACCAGACACCACCAAGCAGCGCTCGTATTTCAAATTAAAGGGATACTTGACTCATTAAGCCATTTTCAGCAGTAATAAAAAAGTTATTGAATTAATTCTGGACAAAATATTAACTTTTTATTGCGGAAAATGCCTCAATGAGTCAAGTCATAGCAAACAAAAATGGGCCGATCAATGGGTCTTATCTCAAAAAAAAAAATTGTAACTCATGTCACTCGTCTCATGTTAGTACTGTACATGTAAATTAGGAGTCTAATTCTCTAAAAGTTGTCTGAATTTAGTTATTGCCAAATCTTCGTTTCCTTTCTCTCCTGGATGAAGCAGCAGAGACCTTTGCCCCCAATTGCCCCTAGAATCCGCATTGTGACCTTGACAGGCATATGGCAGCTTGTTTGGTGACCTTAAGGGCACATATGGTTGCCTCCTGTGAATTCTGTCTGGCAACAAGCAGTCACTCAAATAGGACCTGACCAAACTACACTTGAACACCTGAAAATGATACAATCCAAGCAATGTGTCTGCACCTGCAAGCTAAAAATGAAAAATAGCTTCATTAGACAATCTGATATTCATCTTCAATGTTGGTGCGGTTAATGGGGCTGGTACTACCTTCACCTGTTTCTTAACATACATTTATTCGCTTGTCCTTCTCCTGCAGCTCTATGGAGACTTCATTTAGCTTGCGTGAGAGTTCATCTTTCGCCGGCAAGGCCTGCTCCTTGACGACCCTATGCTGGAGGTGTTGGATCCTGTCTTTAACATTGGTCAGCTCCTTCTCGGTAACCTGTAGCTTCCAGGCTAGGTTGTTACGGCAGGTGCGCGTTCCACAAAGCAACTTTTGCAAGTCTCGGACCTCGCCGTCGTTCTGATTTAGTACCTGCGAGGAACAGTTTGTTGCGCAACAATTACTTTTTGCTTCTTTTTTTTTAAGACAATATGGTTTTGTGGTTAACAGTTACGTTCCAATGAAAATACTTGTAACCAAACTCTTCCAATTATTCCCCCCCCCCCTAGATGTGACAGATTTCCATCACCAACCTCAGAAACTCCCTCCTCAGAATCCTGGAATTGCTGCAGTGCCACTGTGTGGCGATGTTGAACTTTCTTCAACAGCTTGGTCTCTGTCTTGACCTCGACCAGTTGCAGCTTCAGGTCATAGTTCTGGTTTTTCAGCTCGTTTATGCTGTTTGAGTACGATGAATGGATCCTGGCCTTTGTGCCACTATTGATTGGAGGCAACTTCAGCTTTATTTCTGAAAAGCATTCAAGTTGTTGATTTGGATTGGGCCTCTTGCAATACAGTATATAAAAAACTTTTTATTTTTTATTATATTTTTAAAGTATTGCTCTTCATACATTACATTCATTATCAAATCAAGAATGTATTAAAAAAAATGTTAATGCTCTTTCCACAAATGTTCACGGGTACTTAGATGAGGGCTTCTAGTGCAATGTTTTTTTCCCCCACCTTAGCCATTCTTGGGGTATTTTTACAATCTTGTTGTAGAACCCTTTCAAATTCAAAACTCCTTGTGTCAAACAGCCCCCGAACATACTTTAATTGAGCCTCCTCCAAGTTTCCACAGGTTTGTATGGTTGTTTGTATGGTTTGGTTTTGCATCTATAGACAAACTAAGCTAACTTGCCCATTTTTTTTTCCCGCAAACTGATGTGAGATTTTCTCTCATGAGCAAAACAATACCAGAACAGAACGCTGTACCTACTGTGGAACATGGAATGGGCTCTTTTGTTTTGAGGCTGCTTTGCTACACCCTGCACAGGGTGCCTTGAACTTGTGGACGGTATAATGACATCTGAAACTATCAAGCCATCCTGGAGAAAAATGACCCAAAACACTTGAGACACATAAGAATGTCTAAGAAAAAAAACACTGGACTTCGAAAGTGTCTTTGTATGAGCACTGATGTAAATCTTATCGAACATCTGTCAGAGGAGCGTTAACATTAATCAGGACAAGGTACTGTTCAAACCTGAGACAGCTGGAGCAGTTAATCCACAATGATTGGGCAAAAATACTAGTCGATAGGTGCATCAGGGTCATTGAGATAGAGATGCAGTGATTGCCTCAAAAGGTTGTGCAACACCATCCATTCAAGGGTACCTCATTTCACAGGTAAATTTTGATTACCTACTTAAATCAGTTTGTAAGATATTTCAGTGACCATTGTGGCCTTCTCTTTCTTTAAGGGTACCCACAAATTGAGACGCCTGTTGGATGGATGGTATTTATTTACATTATAATAAAAAAAATTCAAATAAATCAAAATTTTCATTTTCAGTTCAAAATGGTTCCACAGAGTGTTTCTTTTTTATTATGCTGACTATGTGGCTAGAACACAAGGCAGTCTTCTTGTCCCCTAGAAGAAACACAATAATTGCCTCATCACACCTGCATTAGATTATTATAATTTGCATTGCTAGTTTTGAATGGAAGTCAATGAAAATGATGTGGAAGGCAAGATATGGGTCGTGGACCTTGAGTTTGACATGTTTTAAGTTATATTACATTATAACAGCATGCATGTATGTTTTACATTATTACAACAAATGTCCACAATTTGGGTAATTCCGGAATTTGGTGATATTTTCTGTAACTGGTCATATTTTTATTGGTTATGTATAATAGAGACAGTCCTAGGACTTGTTGGTATTATGCATCAGTGCTATGCAGTTATAGTTTAGAATTAGCCAAACTATGTATTGTGGAGTCAATACAACCTAATATCTTCATATTGTGTGAGTGTTTTCAGTATTGTGTCACTCAAGCCAACATAACAGTGGTTACAAATGTCATCAGAAAAAGACATACCAAACTTTCTTTTTATTATTATATAGCTAAATTTGTTTTTGACCAGTTGCCAGACACAAACATTGATTTGCTACTCTGATACTTGAAAATTGAATTGAAATAAAGTGCAACCTTATTTTAATTTCAAAGGTTTCACCTAAGATTTTTTTTTGTTTAATGTTTTTCAGACGCTTGAATGTGTGTAACACAGGAAAAAAATTGTGATGTGAAAAATAAATGTCTAACGCTGATGGTTGAGATGGACGATTCAAATTAAATTGGGTGTTACCTAAAAATGTTGGTGCCTAAATTATCCATCAATTTTGGAATGACCCGTTCATCACACTATAGGCAACAACGTGTAAAATTAACATACCTTCGGTTTTTTTATATGGATTATATTTCTTGTCCGGAGTGCCTTTGTGCGTCTGTGTTTTGGTTTGGAAGACGACGGTGCGTGGCTGTGTGTTGAGTTTGGGCAGAGAAACCGTTTGCGTGTTGCTTTTGCCTCCTACAGCGTCTACCCGTGTCTTGATTGAAAAGGCCCTCTGACTCATCCTCAACGCCTTGTTGCAGACCTCCTCACACCGGGAAAGGGCACGTCGAAGCCGAGAAAAGCGGCCCGAACACGGCATCGCATCTAGCGGAGCACTCGTCAAGCTGTCACAGGCCGAATGCGACTTGGGTGCCGCTTTCATTGTCGCCAATGATGACGCCACGATCCTCATATCAGAGCACAGAGACAGATGACACCGACAGACATACAGCTGGACGACAGGCGTGACGTCAAGGTAGGTGGACAGAGCTAATGCCGTCCAAAAGTTTGTGAGCGGATGTGCAGTTCAAATGCAGGCTGGTGGGTGGAAGCATAACAATACGGCTTTAAAGACGAAGTAAACCCAAAAGTATTCTCTACAATATATTCGATACACCTTCACGAGATGTTGCTTTTGTGGACTATGACTTAAGCAGCAAAATCTACCCGTTTTTATCCATCTCTGGTGACAGCCATTTTGGCACTTGCTGTCAACTGAAAATGACATCACTGTTGCTTAGAGCTCAGGTAACTACCACACAGCTTAACATGTTTACTGAGTTTGGTCATGTGACGTTCGTAAATTGTGCGGTAAATGGTTGTTACCTGAGCAAATTGTGTCACTTTCAGTCGACAGCAAATGGCAAAATGAAAATGGCCGTCCCGAGATCGGACTTATATATGAATGGACTGTCCCAAACATGTGGATGGGACTGGACCCTAGCGGCTTAAGCCAGAGGATAGCCATCTTACGTTGCCACTTTTACTGACAACATGTTTTTTGGGGGGCTGAAAACACTGCAATATGTGTTTTACACTCCTGAAAGCCTTGCAAATAAGAGAGCGGACTTGACTGTTTGCACCAACCATTCCAAGTTTGTTATCTCAATATCAGCAACAACAACAAAAAGTTGATTTGGTGTGGTGAATTTCACTTTAAGTAGATTTTTCAGGTAGGCTATCTATTTTAATTGAGCATTATTTATTTTTCCAATGACTATTTATTCCCTGCTTCTGAACTCATATCCATGGAGGACCAAAACTGCCAAAATTATAAATAAATAAATGACTAAAATAAATAAATAAAAACAGATAAGGATGAATGCAAATCAAAATGGTTTAATTCCAAATTTGCAAATTAGGGGGCAGTGTATTATGCACTCAGCCCTTTTCCTGATTCATGTGCAACAAATGGGTGAATTTCCATTTCCAAAATGGCCACGCCCATGAAACCAGGCTTCTGCTCCCACAAAAACATCCAAGTTGGTGAGTTTCGGAGATTTGTAGAAGACTCACATAGTGTTGAGCTTGGATGGAAATCCATATTGGTATAAACACATTCATCATCATCATCATGAAATATTGTTAGATTTGATGTGATGTTTAAAATTACTAATAAAAAAACAAATCAGTAAAACAGAAGAAGTCATTGTTGCCATAAAAAAACACCAAGATATACACCCTCAGATTTCATTGCAGCTATAAATTTAAAAGGCTGTCCTGCAAAATTACAAAAATTGAGTTAGCCAGTTATCAGTGACTCAATTATCATTAGCTATGATTAGCATGGGAACATATTGTTTAAATAGATGTAAATATGTAGATGTAATTTGATATAAAAGGTTAGCTCCTACAGAAGAACATCATCCATCCACTGTAACACTTTTTCTCACTAGGGTTGTGATTATGCTGCAGCCTAGTTCAGGGTATACACTGGGTATACACTTTATACTATACAGTATATGGGTATATGCGGGTATACGGTATATACCCACTTCTTTTTCAGTCAGCATTGCGTATACCCACTTCTAAATCCCCCCCAATACACACCATTCAGTTATATACTATATGCGAGCCAGATGACACATTTTTTACTCAAGGATGGTGAACTCATAGCCCGCCCTCCTCTGCCTCTTAATTCGCTGGTAACCCGCATCCTTCACTAATTAGATTGGCTAACTTTAGGCATGTGGACTGATGAGTCATGCAGAGGAAAATTCAAATAGTAACTTCAAAGAATGTCCTGACCTGTGACTGAGGACCAGTGTTTTGTCTCAATGGTAGTGCATCGTGCCCATACACCGAAGACTTGTTCATCAATGTTCAAAGCCACTTGGCGGTGAGTGACAATTTTTTCGGGGGTAGCAACCACATTGGCACACCACCGGCTCTACAGGTGTCATTTCTTCTAATAAAAATGATCAGTCATATGCCTAATAGTTATTGCAGCAGTGTTACACTACAAGAGCAGATTGTGTTTTTTATAATTTATTTATTTTACATTTTGAGTGATAAAGCATCAAGATACTTATCACAACATCGGCGCTCCAAATTTGACACCAAGTATCATAAATGCTTAGCTGGATAGGTTTGGCATACTGTAAGCCATTGTAACGTGTATTTTGAAGATTGGCACTGTACTTGGAAGGGGAAGGGGAAGTAATCACAATAACAATTAGTGACATTTATTGCACATAAAAGTTAAATACAAATTGTACCATAATACGTGTAAAAAATATATAAAGATGAAAATATATTGAATTTAAGTACAACTGAGCAGTCATTCTTTTGCACACCATAACAGGAAGCCTGTATTTCAAAGTCACTGATCTAGGTTGACTAAGTAACAATGACAAACCAACAAAATATGAAAAGCTGTGCTTTATTATTTGTTTAAAAAAAAACTGCAACAGCAATGTGAAAAAATAATTTGTGCAAGCAAAAATACAATTATATATATATATATATATATATATATATATATATATATATATATATATATATATATATATATATATATATATATATATATATATATATATATATAACCTAAAATGTACAAAAACAGTATTTGGGGGGTAAATAAACCAAGCAAATAATTGTCACTTACCAGACAAAAGGTGAAAAAATGGTTTTAAAAATGTACTTTAGAGCTATGTAAAAATGTGCAAAACTGCCTAAATAGAAATATTTTTGTTTCTTTGTTCCACTCTAGATTGATGTCTTTAAAAAAAATACATAAATTAAAATGAAAAAATCTGAATACAAACAGACTGTTGTCTTCAATTGTTCTTGGAGTTGCTTAGTTCACGTATGTCTTAGGACAACTTTGTTATAATCTTAGAAAGTACATGGTCAGTTAGCTTCCTACAGCGATTTTGCTGTTCACCAATATGTATTCTCTATACCTGTGCGTTACGTATCTTTTTGTATGTGTTGCGACTCAAGTGGAAAAACAATAAGAACAGACAGCTATCATTTTTAATCTAGTAGCTTTTAACTTTACTTTTAAAATAATTGTCACAGCTGGGCTGGAACATATCCGCCACAACAAACAGGAGGTCACTTAATTATTGTTATTCATTTGATTGCTTTATATTTATGGCCTAGAAGTTGTTTTGTATTTTTACTTAACTTTTTACTCCTCTGGAACCTTCCACTCCAGTGCTGAAGGTAGTAGCAATTCAATTCGCAATACAAATTGATTTGCTTCCTTGGTCCATGTCATACCTCTCCACAGTTTCATTGAAATTAATTAGGTAGATTTTGCATTATCCTGCTCTCAAACAAACCAGGAAGTTAAAAGGGAAGTCAACCCAAAAATATTCTTTGCAATGTTTTATGCGCCTTCACTAATCTGAACATGGCATTCTGATTACTATTGCGTTGAATATGAATTAAGCAGCAAAATCCACCTGTTTTTAATCCATCTCAGGGGTCGGCCATTTTGCCACTTGCTGTCGAGTGAATACGGCATCACAGTTGCTCATGGATCAGGTAGCGACCAATCAAGGCGCATCTGTTTTCTGAGTTTGGTTGACAGCAAGTGGCAAAATGGCCGCCCCTGACGTGTAAAAACAGGTGGATTTTGCTGCTTAATTCATATTCCACAAACACAATTTTCATCAGAATGCTGTGTTTTGACTAGTGGGAGCGTATACAACACTACTGTAAAGATTTTTTTTGGGGGGGGTGGGGGGTTGACTTCCCTTTAATGAAGTAATAATAATATACATATATACAATAAAATGGCTTGTGCCCTAAAGTGTCTTTACACATCCCAGATAAGCAACGGAGTTCAATTGTCTGTTACTGTTGCTCTAAGTCCATGTAGCGGAATCATTTTGTGTTAAATCCAAATCCGAGCAGTCACTGGCGGCATCTGGTTGGCTTGGCTGTTCGTCACTCAGATAGAATTCGTCTACCATTTCAGCAGAACGTCTCCGATTGCGACAGTAGAGTGTTTCCTCTTTGACAGGCACGCTTGTGCCTTTGTGATACCTCACGTGCACGCCGCTGTGGGCTGGCTTGCCCAAATGTAGGTTCTTAGTAATCGGGGTGAAGTTGTATTTACGTCGAGCTTTGGGCCGTGAGCATCGTTTTGATTCACGTTGAGAGATACCCTTAGGCTCGTTAAGAATGCTCGACAAAGAGCATTTTTTGAATGTCCTAATGTCTTTCTGATCTCCTTTCTCCTTTCTCTTTTGTTGTTTTACCTCAACAATCAACACCGACTCATCCTCTTCCTCATCCGCCTCATCCACCTTCTCTTCTACCTCTTCGTCTTCCCTCTCCTCTACCTCCAAACTCTCCTCTACCTCGTCCCTCTCTTCTACCGCTTCTGTCTCCTCAACCTCTCCGTCCTCCTCTACTTCTATGTTCTCCTCTTCTTCTATGTTCTCCTCCTCTTCTTCCACCTCATTCTCCTCCTCCAGTTCCTCTCCCACCTGCTTTTCATCCTTCTTCTGGTGCATCCTCACTGAATCCTCCTCCTCACACACTTCCTCCTCCTCCTCGTACTTCTTCTCCACATGCTCCTTCTCCTCATTCTCCTCCTCCTTCTCATCCCCCTTTTGGTAGTTCTTCTCATCCTCCTTCTTGTAGTTCTTGTCCCCCTTCTTGTAGTTCTTCTCATCCCCCTTCGTGTAGTTCTTCTCAGCATCCGCCTCCTCCCACACCTTCGCCTCGTTGTTGTCATCCCCCTCTTCTTCCTCATAGTCCTGCTCCTCCTCTTCTTCCTCTGTCATCTCCTCAAATGTTTCTTCTAACCTCGTACCCACTGACTTCTCTTCTTTTCCTTCAGTTTCATCCTCCTCCTCCGCCTCCTGATTTTGGCCCTGGTCCATTCCCTCATCCTCATGATCTTCCTCATCATGTTCCTCCCATCCCTCATTCCTTCCACTGTTGTTCTCTTCTGACCTCTGGCCCCCGCCTCCATTATTATTCTCCCCGTGATCCTCGTCCTCATCATTTTCATCCCTACGCTTTTGGTTGTACTCATCCTCTTCCTCCTCACCCTCCTCTGACTCCTGTGTATCCTCTGATGAGTCCAGTCTTTCCTCTTGGCGATAATTGGTATCCTCAAAGGCTGAAATAAAAAATATATATTTTTGTGAATGCACAGATTTTTGTGACCTTTTCTAAATTCATCATAATTAAAATGACATCTGTTAGGCTCACCTGCACCTTGCTCAGAATGCCTCCGGTTCTTTCTCCTTTGTTCACTTGAACGAGACTTGCGTGGTACATAATCCTGGAAAACACAAACAGCACTTTCATTATTACTTTCTTGATATGACTTGCCAATTATGGTTATTAATACATGCATACACATAAAATATTAATGAGCCAAAAATCAAGCACTAGTTATTTAAATGGCGTACTGGGCTGCCAGGGCTCTGCCACGTCCGAAACTTCTCATCAGTGTCCGAAATGTCCGACCTGAGTCGACTGCCCGCCTCACTGGTGGATGAGACAATTTCCTCCGTCTGGATCATCTTGCTTTGTTTGCCTGCCAATCACAAATTTGTATCAAACAACACTGGCAACTAATAAGGTAACAAAAATGACGAAACCGAGTCTTTATTGAACATTACCTCTTGTTCCATGTTTTCGTGATCGGATAATATTAATATTATTAGTCTCTTCTTCGTTTGGTCTGTCCATCTTGAATAAAGAATTAAAGGAGAAAATACAAATAAATATTGTATGACAACCCAATGTTGTTATCAGTAGTTAAACTATACATTGCCACTCTTCTTTCAACTTACTTGAGTTTTCTTGGATAATTCAGAAACTGTGCATTGTAGACCAAGCGACATCTCATTGGTCTTGGACATTTTTTTGCTTTCTGTTGCTACATGGCGATTGAGTGAGCCTTGAAGCAACACATTACTCTTCTCCAAGAACTATCATGCATAATGGAAAAAAAGAAAACAAATAAAGAAAAACTAAATCATGCAACCATCTCTTAGATTGTTGTAATTTATACTGACCAGAAATTCTAAAGGTTACATCTGCTACCACTCAGCACAAACAAAGTGTGGTGGCTACTAGATGTACTATCATCAGGAATTTATGGGATTCTCATCATTGCAGTTACACACATTAAGACAATGATAGATGAAGACTAGGCATCTACAGTGAGTCAAAAAAGTATTTAGACAGCCATCGAGTGTGGAAGTTCTCACACTTAAAATGATGACAGACGTCTGTAATTTTCATCACAATTCAACTGTGAGAGACAGAAAGTAGTGGGGAAAAAAATCCCGGAAATCACATTGTAGAGTTTTTAACAATGTATTTTTAAATTATGGTGGAAAATAAGTATTGGATCAGTAACAAAAGTTCAACTCAATACTTTGTAATATTACTAACCTATGTTAGCATTTTGGTTGTATCTGACCACATGACATTCTCCCGATCCTCTTCTAGATCATCCATACGCTGTCTGGCAAACTTCAGACAGGCATGGACATTTACTGGCTTAAGCAGGGAGACACGTCGGGCTCTGCAGAATTTGATTCCC
The DNA here is from genome assembly GCF_051991255.1 of Vanacampus margaritifer. NCBI lineage: Eukaryota > Metazoa > Chordata > Actinopteri > Syngnathiformes > Syngnathidae > Vanacampus > Vanacampus margaritifer. The sequence continues at coordinate 17,893,670 of NC_135436.1, forward strand.
TGTTGGCGTAGTGTGATACACTAATGGTAACCTTTGTTACTTTGGTCCCAGTTCTCTGCAGGTCACCAGATCCCCTTTGTGTGGTTTTGGGATTTTTACTCACCATTCTCATGATCATTTTGACCCCATGGGATGAGACCTTGTGTGAAGCACCAAACCATCCCTTGCGTGTTTATTTACCACCATAATTTACAAATATTCTTTAAAAATCCTATAATGTGATTTCTATTATTTTTCCCCACGTTCTGTCTCATAGTTGAAGTGAACCATGATGACAATTACACCTCCATCATCATTTTAAGTAACAGAACTTGCAATATCGGTGACTAAATGCTTTTTTTTCCCCACTGGACGGTGCCAGTCTGCTGAAGAGGAACAAAAAAATAAATAAAAACATGTCCAGGATCAAGTTGAAGGACATTTTGGTACACTCTGCGGTAGAGTTGTTTGAACAATGCTCGACTCAATAGCCACAACTTTAGGTACATTTGCATAATCTACGGTAATGAAATACAGGAAGGTAAATCATGGTACAAATGATAATGAAATAAATTGAAATACCAATTCTCAGCTGTTAGTGATGCAAGTATATATATCTGTTTGAGACTACACCAAACATTAAAGTAAGATATTTCCTCTGTAAGTACATTGTAAATAAAAGTAAAGAAAAATCCCCCCCTCCCCTAACAGAAAATTTGCATTTTCCGAGTAGTTGCCTAAATAACAGTAATCTCAAAAAGGTCAATTATAAGTTAGGCAAGCAAATCAAATGAAAGCAAGACAGTATTATAATTGTAAAGTCACACCGCTCTTGTAGATCGTATTAGATAGTGCAGGTGTACCTAATGTTGTGGCAGGTAGCGTATGTTGGTCATTTCTCCCCCAACCTCCCGAGCCATGTTGCTCTTTAAACATACCTGTATCCTCCTGTCTTTCTCTTCCAGCAGGATAGTAAACTCAAGGAGCCTGCGGGTGAGTTCCTCCTTCTCCAGAAGGTTAGGGTTCTGGTTGACCCTCCACTGGAGGTGAGTGATCCTATCTTTGTTGTCCAGCAACTCCCTCTCTGTGCATTGCAGCTTCCTTGCCAGCTTATCGCGGCTGGAACGTGTCTCAGTGAGCAACTTTCGCAGAGCTTTCACTTCATTTCTGTGCTGTTCTTGTATCTAGAAAATCAAAGGAGACGTCTGGGAATATAGACAATCAATGCACACACATCGGCATACCTGAAGCAATGCTGACTTTTGGGAAACGGAGACTCATACCATGGAGTGATCGCCAGTCAATCACAGGCACATACCAAGTGAGAGAACCATTCTCAAATCGCCATAAGTGAGAACTAAATCCATGTGGCCTGCACGGAAGCCTGGCAAGTGAACCACTATCAGTGGCCATTTTATTTTTACAATAATACTGGCTTTGTACTTCTCTATATGCACTAACACTAGGCATATTGTAGTACAAATACTTTGCTATTGTACCAAAGTAGACATTTTTCAAGTATCTGTAACTAACTTGAGTATTAATTTTTCTGAGAACTTTTCTACTCAAAGCGCTTTAACATTGTCTCCTCATTTTACCTACTGATGGCGCAGCATCAAGAGCAAGTGCGGGTTCAGTATCTTGCTCCAGGGCAATTCAACATGGCCACAAAGGTTTTAAGATCAAATCCACAACCTGAGGGTTGGAAGACGGCCACTCTACCATTGGAGCCATGCCGCCCTTGTAGATCATACCTCTTTGCAAAAAAAACTGAAATGGGGCATTGATGACGGCAAGATTCAGAGACGCAAGATATTGCCCATCCATAAGAGATATTTATTTTAATGTTAGCTCAGGTAAAAAAAAAAGAAAAAAATGCCTGATTAAAAATTACGAGTGACTAGCTTTCAGAAAATCGTCATTGTAAAAAACAAAACACTGTTAAGGCTTATTTTAGCTTTTGCTTTTATGGTGCTATAGCCGCATTAGAAAAGAAAGCTGTGGAGCACCACTTAAGCCCCTCCAGCATTTTTTTTTCATATTCTAAAATATGTTGAAAAGTTTTATCCTGGGCCCCCCGTGTATCTTTTTTTAATTTACTTAACAGTTATGGGTTGTTGTTTTTTTTTAACTTAAAGTTGCAATATGGAACTTTTTTTCCCCAAAATAACTTTACAATAAGCTTTTTATTTGACCATTTATGACTGAAATGCCTTCTAATTAGTAGATTAACACCTTAGCTGTTCACAATGAGTACTCCTGCAAGCCTCTGGCCAATATTTCTCAGACTGGATTCGGGTTAGAATTTCCCACGCCCTGTCTGCGAATGTGATGTGAAGTGCGTGGTGGGTATGTGAAAAACGGTATGTGCGGTTTCATTTTTCGTCAGCAGGTGGCAATAGCGATTTGAAATTGAATATTCTACGTCCAGTAGCTTTGAGTAAAATGAGTTGAATTCTTACACCTAATTTTATCATGGTATTTTTCCACACATATATAGTTTACTTCTACTTAAATACAGAGTGTGGGTACTTTTGCCCCCTGTGGTGCATGATGTTTTGTGCCGGGAGCAATTCCCAGCATCATGTGTGTGTAAATATGAAGAAAACGCCACCCACCTGAGCAATGCTCCCATCTAAATCTTGGTACTGCTGTAGCGCCACAGTGTGGCGATG